>NC_092783.1:20577323-20877323 GCF_047496795.1 Chiloscyllium punctatum
ACATTCATTAGGCCACTTTTGGAATACTGCATGCAATTCTGGTCTCCCTGCTACAGGAAAGATGTAAAACTTGAAAGGGTGAGAAAAGATTTACAAGGATGTTGCTAGGTTGAAGGCTTTGAGCTTTAGGGAGAGGTGAACAGGCTGGGTCTATTTTCCCTGGAGCATCGGAGGTTGAGGAATGACCTTATAGAGGTTGAGGTTTATAAAATTACGGGGGGCATGGATAGGGTGAATAGTCAAGGTCTTTCCCCCAGCGTAAGGAACTCTAAAACTAGAGGACATAGGTTTAAGGCGAGAGGGGAGATTTAAAAAGGGACGCAAGAGGCAATGAGTGATGAGTGTATGGAATGAACTGCCAGAGGTGGTGGTGGGTGAAGGCTAGTACATTTGCAACATTTAAAAAACATCTCTTGGGTGTATGAATGGAAAGGGTTGACAGGGATATGGGGCCAAATAGGTAAAAACAATGACTGCAGATGCTGGAAACCAGATTTTGGATTAGTGGTGCTGGAAGAGCACAGCAGTTCAGGCAGCATCCGAGAAGCAGCAAAATCGACGTTTCGGGCAAAAGCCCTTCATCGGGAATAAAGGCAGTGAGCCTGAAGCGTGGAGAGATAAGCTAGAGGAGGGTGGGGGTAGGGAGAAAGTAGCATAGAGTACAATAGGTGAATGGGGGAGGGGATAAAGGTGATAGGTCAGGGAGGAGGGTGGAGTGGATAGGTGGAAAAGATGATAGGCAGGTAGGACAAGTCATGGGGACAGTGCTGAACTGGAAGTTTGGAACTAGGGTGAGGTGGGGGAAGGGGAAGTGAGGAAGCTGTTGAAGTCTACATTGATGCCCTGGGGTTGAAGTGTTCCAAGGCAGAAGATGAGGCGTTCTTCCTCCAGGCGTCTGGTGGTGAGGGAGCGGCGGTGAAGGAGGCCCAGGACCTCCGTGTCCTCGGGGGAGTAGAAATGTTGGGCCACAGGGCGGTGTGGTTGATTGGTACGGGTGTCCCGGAGTCCTTTGTCTCTGCCGTATCTGCTCCCAGGAGGACCAGTTCCACTACAGAACACACCAGATGGCCTCCTTCTTTAGAGACCGCAATTTCCCTTCCCACGTGGTTAGAGATACCCTCCAACGCATCTCATCCACATCCCACACCTCCACCCTCAGACCCCACCCTTCCAACCGTAACAAGGACAGAACGCCCCTGGTGCTCACCTTCCACCCTACCAACCTTTGCATAAACCAAATCATCCGCTGACATTTCCGCCATCTCCAAAAAGACCCCACCACCAGGGATATATTTCCCTCCCCCACCCCTTTCCACCTTCCGCAAAGACCGTTCCCTCCATGACGACCTGGTCAGGTCCACGCCCCCCTACAACCCACCCTCCCATACTGGCACCTTCCTCTGCCACCGCAGGAACTGCAAAACCTGCGCCCACAACTCTTCCCTCACCTCCATCCAAGGCCCTAATGGAGCCTTCCACATCCATCAACGTTTTACCTGCACATCCACCAATATCATTTATTGCATCCGTTGCTCCCGATGCGGTCTCCTCTACATTGGGGAGACTGGACGCCTCCTAGCAGAGCGCTTTAGGGAACATCTCCGGGACACCTGCACCAATCAACCACACCGCCTATGGCCCAACATTTCAACTCCCCCTCCCACTCTGCCGAGGACACGGAGATCACAGGCCTCCTTCACCGCCACTCCCTCACCACCAGACGCCTGGAGGAAGAACGCCTCATCTTCTGCCTCGGAACACTTCAACCCCAGGGCATCAATGTGGACTTCAACAGTTTTCTCACTTCCCCTTCCCCCACCTCACCCTAGTTCCAAACTTCCAGCTCAGCACTGTCCCCATGAATTATCCTACCTGCCTATCTTCTTTTCCACCTATTCACTCCACCCTCCTCCCGGACCTATCACCTTCATCCCCTCTCCCACTCACCCACTGTACTCTATGGTACTTTCTCCCCAACCCCACCCTCCTCTAGCTTATCTCTCCACGCTTCAGGCTCTCTGCCTTTATTCCTGATGAAGGGCTTTTGCCCGAAACGTCGATTTTGCTGCTCCTCGGATGCTGTCTGAACTGCTGTGCTCTTCCAGCACCACTAATCCAAAATCTGGGGCCAAATGCTGACAAATAGGAATAAATTAATTTAGGATATCTGATTGGCATGGAGAGTTAGACGAAAGGGTTTGTTTCCATATTGTATATTTCTATGACTGAGTGATCTCCAGGGTAACCCACACCATGAAAGAGAGACAGGGATTAGAAGTCACCCCGGTGGAGGGAAAAAAAAAGCCAAGAATGACTTTGGACAAATTCCTGCAGAATAAAGTAACTTTTTGATGGGAAACAGTAAAATACAATCATAGATGAAAATGTTCTGTTGTTTGTTATGTTAAATAGGAGACAATTGCTGGAGTTTAGAAGATAGGTAACATTGAAATAGTGTTAAGTAAATGTTACTTCTCGTTTTTATTAAAATAATTGTCTTTACATTTGAAATATTTTTAGGTGATCTTTTCAGTCATTCACTATAATTGCAAATTACTTTATCGAAGTTATTGATCACTATGTGAATTGTAAAATATGGAATATAGAACAAGATATACATGTGAGTTTCAGAAAGGACTTTGTGAATCTAACAAAGCAGGATATTATGCCAAATCATACAGTCATGCCAGGATAATTACCATAATCCACAGAAGAACAATATCCTTTAAACTTTAACTGTTGTTATAAAAAGGTTTCTGGAGGCTACTCATTTCAATGTTAAGTAAAGTGATAAAGTAAATCGACTTATGATAATTATGCCTGCTGTACATACAGATCCTGTGGGTGTCATATCATACAATCAATGAAATAGAACAATACGAAATATCTAAAAGTTTTAAAAACTGGACTGGTAATCCAGAGGTCTGGCTAATGCTCTGACAACATGCTGCCATGGTGGAATCTGAATTCAATTCAATTCACCTGAAAACTAATATTAGTAATAATAATGATGAAACTACCATCAACTGTTACAAAAACCTCTCTGACTCACTAATGTTCCAAATGGAAAGAAATCTGCCCTCCTTACTTGGTCTAGCCTATATGGGACTCTCAATATAGTAATTTGGTTAACTCTTAACTCCCTCTGAGGATAAAATATGGGCACCTTTTAATACCCATGTGTATGTCCAATAATTTATTTCATGTTATAAAATTTACAGTTAAAGATAAATGATGTACTCTACTTCCTAATTTGTGGTTTTAGAATAATTCTTTAATATTGGTTAATCAGCTTGATAACATCACTGGCACAGAACCCCTGAGGTCATCTGGACTTGGTGCCAGATTTAAACTTGTCAGGAAGGCAGAATCCAAGCAACATTCTTAGCTGTATTGTTGTGGGCTGATTTTTGCACAATGGTCAGCACTGTTATTTCAATTCTTTCTACTCTGCCCCAAAGTGCCAGCTAGCTAACCTTGCGCTTGTTGCCCCAGAGATGGTTAGTACAGAGTCAATTTTATTCAGTTGTGGAAACATAATGGAGCACAATGAGCTGAGGTTATTCAAAGTCATAGTAAATAAATGTGTATACAGTTAATTTTCATCCAAACAGTAGTAGATGGATCTGAACCAGGTAGTATCACATTACCTAATTCACTATAATACCCAGTCCTCTGAAAACTGGCATCTGGCTGATTGTATATTGTTTATACAAGAGTCTGTTTTGATTCTATAAATGACACTTTGACTGATTAGATATTGATTTTTATTCCACCGCACAGTAATTTCATTAAAATGAAGTTGGCAGTGCTGAACAATTACATAATAGATTGTCCAATTGTTTACCATTCAATTTCTGTAATTAAGATCACCAATCATATTGGGATTTAAATTATAAGTGATCTTGTTCCAACTTTAGGAAAGATTTCTGCTGGATCTTACTCAAGAGTTTAATAAGAAATGGAGTGGAAAGGAACTATTGCATTGGTTGCATTTTCATGCACCTTAGATATTTTCTTTGTGTAAGATTAGAAAGAACACAAAGGTTAAATTTGTAAACATGTTTTAAAAAATCATTTACGAGAAAAGTGCATCGCTGGTGGTTTTTATTGCCTAATTGGAATTGAGGGCAGTTAAGAGTCAACCACACTGCTGAGAGTCTAGATTCACATGTAGGCCAGACCAGGTAAGAATGACAGTTTCCTTCCCTAAAGGAAAGGACATCAGTGAACCAGATGGGACTTTCTGACAATCAACAATGGTTGTCATTAGACTCTTAATTCCAGATTTTTACTGAATTCAAATTCTACCTGCCATGGTGGGATTTGAACCTTGGTCCTCAGAATCCTGAAGGGCTTATGCCTGAAACGTCAATTCTCCTGCGCCTCGGACGTTGCCTGACTGACTGTGCTTTTCCAGTACCTCACTTTTGCCTCTGGATTAACAGTTGAGTGATAATACTGAGTCACTACCTCCCCATACATGACAATTTACTGACTGAGTTCAGTTTAGCAAATTCCCACAAAGTTGTGGTTGTGCTCCTGAAAATCACAACTGTAAACAAAATGACTTTAAATGAATAATCATTTCCCTTTGGAATCAACAATGCTGCCAAACTTGGGTTCCTGCAGGCATTTCTCACCCAGGCAAAAAAAAAGTTAAATTTGAGACACTGTACTTTATATGAACAATGCTACATTTCTAGCTGAAATAACATAATACAAAATGCAACACTAAATATAAAAGAAACAAAATACAATATTAAAAATAAAACTCCTAAACTCCCCTTTACTGCACTGACTTGGAGGTGCTGGTGTTGGACTGGGTGGACAAGTTAAAAATCACCTGGTGTTGTGTGACTTTTAACTTTACTGTATTATTAGACTGACCAGGCTCCATCCAGTGGCAGAAGATAGTTGGTGCAGGCAGCAGGGAAATCACCCCACCAAAAGAAATGTTCACACGGACCAACTTCTGCCACCATGCAGTTGGAAAAATAATTAACCGTTGATTGTAGGACTCACAGATGCTATTGAGGGCATAGTTCATGAGGTGGACATAAAAGTATGAACCTATTTCTTAACAACAAGGGGGCAGCACAGTGGCTCAGTGGTTAACACTGTTGCCTCACAGCACCAGGGTCCTTGATTTGATTCAAGCCTTGGGAGACTGTACAAACTCCACAGACATTCTCCCTGTGTCTGCGTGGGTTTCCTCCGGGTGCTCCAGCTTCCTCCTACAGTCCAAAGATGTGCAGGTCAGTTGAATTGGTCATAGTGCTACGTGCATCAGTTAGAGGGAAATGGGTCTGGGTGGGTTACTCTTTGGAGGGTTGGGCTGGACTGGTTGGGCCAAAGGGCCTGTTTCCCCACACTGTAGGAAACCTAATCTAATCTAAAATAACTTTTATGCATTGATTGCCAATTAGCATAGAAGAGCACTTCATTTTCTACAGTTGGATTCTTACCTTACTGCAGTTTGAGAGGTGCTTGTTTGTGCTTTCTGCTCTAATCTCTTCAGTCCAATAAGCAGCGTTTCTCTTGAACAGTGTTTGTCCTATTGAAACATAATCAACAAAAAGACTGACAAATGTATTATCCTCAAAATATACAATTAACCACTAATTTAAACAAGTTGTGCGTACATTCTAATCTGTTATACTGCACTGTTTTAAGGAAATGTAAAAACATACCCAAGAATTCCCTGGATTTTGGAAATTTCCAACTGGATAGGAAAACCTCAAATTTTGGAGCATATTCCCCAGACCATGGACCATCTGGGTTAAAAAATGTGAATAAGAAAACTAGGTACTTCATTTTTTGGGGGTGATGGAGATAAAGGAAAGTATTTTCAATAAAGCATTACGATTCATATTAACTTTGTAGGTAGAGAATGGATAGATCGAGTATTATCACAGTAAATAGGAACTGGACAGACCATTCAATCAAGCCTGCTATGCTATTCAATAAAATCACGCTTGATCCGATTGTGTTTTTTACTTAACAGAGGGAGACATTAAAAAAAACAAAAAGTTGATAAATTGAAAATAATGGAAGGGTACAAGGTTAGTGCTGGGACCTTAACTATTTACAATCTATATCAATGACTTGAATGACTGTATTGCAGCCAAATTTGCTCATGGTGATAAAGATAGGTAGAAAAACAAATAGTTAGGAGAATACAAAAAAAAAGTCTGCAGACAGACATAAATAAGTAGGCAAAAATTTGGGAGATGCGAGTATTATGTAAGCCAGACACTTTGGCAGAAAGAATAGAAAAGCTGAATTTTATTTCAATGGAGAGAGACTGCAGAATGCTACTGTACAGAAGGATTGGAAGGTACAAATGTGTGCAGTACCAAAACATTAGCGAGAAGGAACAACAAGCAATTAGAAAGGGATGAACAATCTATAAAATTAGGGAAGTACTCTAAAACCACACAAGACATTACTGGAGTATAGTTTTAGTCTCTTTGCTTGAAGAATATAATAGGGTTGGAAACAATTCAGGGAAGGTTTAATAAGCAACAGTTACTTCTTGCTCAGAAGAAACTGACTTGGAGCAACTTCCTGTATAAAGGGACAATTCTATAAGAACACGTCGGCAAAAGTAGTACGAAAAAGGAACTTAAGAAAGGAATGCCAGCAATTGATGCCACAGACCAACTCCATCTCCCAGAAACACCTGTTAAATGTGTAATCAGAGATGTGGTTCTAGGATCAGGCATATTAACCACACAAGGAGCCACAGAATCATGACCAGTGACACACAATTCTTAGAGGAACAACCATATTCATTAGTAAGTGACATCCAGTAAACAGCCTAGTTGTTGGCAATGTAAAGGACTGTCCTAAAAGAAGAATCAGTAGGTTATGATGAACTTGTTGGAATGAAGAAGAACAAGTAGTGATCTTACTGAAACAAAATATTCTGAGGGGAGTCGCCATGGTAGATGCTGAGGTGAGCTTTCACCTTGCTGGTGAATCTGGAACAATACGATGTTTAAGAATATGCGATATCCCAATTAAAATGGATAGAGAATTAATTTCTTTTCTCAGAGTTGCTCATCTTTGGAATTATTTTCCAGAAAGAGCAGTGAAGGCTGGGTCACAATATGTTCAAGGCTGAGTTAGAAGAGTTTTGATCTACAATGGAGGAAAGGGATATTGCAAGAGGGTGCAGGCAGAAAGGCAAATGCAACCATGGCCTCAAACAGATCATCCATCTTTTTATTGAAGGACAAAGCAGACTTGCCTATGTTAATCTATTTATTATGATAACACCCAAGGGATCTACCAGTTAGTTTTATTGAAAATACTTTAAACTCCTTCAAACCCAACAAAATGAAATAACCAACATTCTTATTCACAGTTTTAACCCAAATGGTCCAGGATGAGAGGTTATGCTCCAAAATTCAGATCTTTCTTACAATGTATACACTAAATAGGAAGAATGCTTTTTAACAAAAGCAAATTTGATCAACAGAGTAAGTTCATGTACTATAATTCAGATTAAATTTTCTCCATCAAATGCTGCTCAGCAAGGCAATTTATGTCAAAACAAAAAGCTACATTGATGCTGCTGGAAAAAAATCTGCATTACTTCTAAGTATCTTCATTGGTTTCCTGATAGTAGGCAGAAATTTTAGCACTGTTTTGTTGAGGCACATGCACACGCTACCCTCAGCTTTATTTTTCTATACCCAAAATAAAAGTACCAGAATCCAAATAAAAAGGAATCTGTTTATTTTCAGAGTACAGTACTTCCAAACATTGCATACATACATATAGGCTTACTGAGCAGAACTACATGACTGTCTAGTTAAATTAACGAGAGAGAATTAGTTTTGAACCTGACCACTTAATTCTTGCCAGGAAGATCTTTAGAAAATGCAGAATTTTAGAATTTTGCCTTTTCGCTGGTCTAAGTATTACTTTTAATGGCAACGTACATCCATGACTGACTAAAAAGATTTCCTCACAGGGTTCAAACTTACCAACTGATTGTTTTGATTCCAGCTTCATAGGCCATCTCAGATCATATCACAAACAGAACAGGCAAAAGTACTTTCCAAGTCATCAAAGTTGAATGCAGCCTGAAAGGATTAGCTTTTCTTAAGGCTCTAATGCTACTTTGACCATGTAGAAATTTAGAAACCATTCACTCTTCCTATCAATGATGGAAACAGCCAGGTGCCTTCTCAACATCCATCCACAGGACAGCAGCAACTTGCAGAAATTATATGCTTCCATACCTCCTCCAATGCTTCAGTTTTGCCAATGCTAGCAAAGTTTAACATTTTTTTTAAAGCTTATAGATAATCAAGTCTATTTCATGCCTGCCTATTCCTCAGTCAACTTAGCATACTTATCACTTGTATCCGAAGTTCCAACTCAATATATGAAAATCTAGTTAACTGGATTAAAGGCCATTCCATGTACAGAATGAGTGTGCGCATACTTTATGATATAGACCAAGTGACCTTTAGAGCTTTGCTACTACGTCACAATTCACAATATACCTGGTCTAGATTTATTCTTCCTTATGTACAGCGAACATAACTACTTATTATGTTTAACAATGGAATTACACGGGCTATAAAATATTTCTTCTGTTTTCTGATGGTTAATGTTCAAAGTTTAATGGCACAATTTCAATTTGAAGAACTCGACGGGTCAAGTAATTAGAAGGATTTAAGGGAATCTGGACTTTGAAGCAGACTCACATTTAAGCATGGACAATCTGAAGAAGAGAGTCAGTTTTAGGTTATCCTGACATGAGCTTCCTGCAAAGCAGTGAACATTTAAACTGACTGCATTGATTGTACTCTGGAGATATGGAGAGCATGGAAATAGAAGATCAACGTTGCCATTCATATTCTTTCCTTTATACCCATCATGACTGTTCAACAAACAAAACACTGGCAGCTTTTATAAATGAAGACACAGCTCTCCAAAGTTTCAAAAATAAATTTCAAATGGATCAAGAAGTTAGCTATCAAATAAAAGTCACATTACCTGCAGGTGTGTGATGAATGAAAGCCTTTGTCGAGGAAGTGGCTCACAGCCCTCCCACATACATTGACCCTGATACACATCTTTTCCACCATGCTCAGTAGCTGCATGGTAAAACACTTGGGAAGGTGTCTCAAACCACCTGCAAGTAGTAAATTTTAGTTAAAGCAAAACTGAAGACCAGTATTTGTGACATTTTAAATATATGCCCATATACAGAAGACATCTTATAAATTAAAATAATCATTGTTATACAATCTTCTTTTCTCTTCTATACATGTCATGCTTTTAGCAGACAAAACTGGGAAATCTGACATCACATTGCCATAGGAGTGGCTCACAGAATTGGAGTTTCTTCCTCCTTGCAGAAGATATGAGCTGGCATCAGGAACACTGACATGTTGTAGCTGAGGTCTGCAATCTGTTCGACAGGGCCTAAGAAGAATATTCCTTTTCATTGACATGTTAAAACATGAAATTGGGCTTGCTGAAATATTACAGTCCATTTACCTCCAGGTTGCATTGAACTGATTCCAAATAGTTGCTGATTATGTGAAAATTAAATATTAAAGAAAGTTTCTGATCAAACCTGACTTTTGTGGCTATTTGATACAGTCTGAAAACATGCGGGCCAAATACGGGTTTCACCACTGTCAAGACCAACTACTAATCTAGCAGCCACTATAGCTGGGATCTGGTCTACAGAGCTCCATGTCAAAATTTTTCACCCAGTACATTTTCCAAATAAACAGTCAAGCTGCCCCAAATATATATAAAAAAAAGTGTTGGATAAACCGTAACTGGAACTTGTGAAGAGCTAAGATAGATAAAAGCTGTTCCAATTAACTGACAGTTCAAGGATTAGGGGACAGAGAATTAAGATTTTGGGCATGATATATGGGGATGAGAGGAAGAACCTTTTATGATGCAAGTAATAATGATTTGGAACTCATTACCTTCACATTCTCCACTTTTATATGCAATAATTTCGAACAAAAATGAATAGAAACAGGAAGAAAATGAACCTGTAGGTTAGAGGAATAGAACATGGAAATAGGACAGACTAGATTTCTCAACAGAGTGTTGCTATGGACTCAATTGGCAGAATGTTTTCTTTCTATGCTGCTATAAAACAACTTCAAAAATAGTTAGGACATCAAGGTTACCTCAGATACAGATCAATTTTATGTTATTGAACTCAAGCCCAGTACTCCAAAGACCAAAGACTATTACTATGTGTAATAGTTGGATGAAGTCTCTCAAAACTGAAGACAACTACCAGGAAGTAGATTTTGGGAGGTAGAGTTGGGGTGGGGATTAATATTGAAGAAGAAAGATGAAAAATAAACATATGAATACCATTGTTCCCTGCAACAAGTCCTTCTCCTCTTTCAGAAGAATCTGAACATGAGCAAGCAATAAATTTGATTCAATAAATAAAGATTCATAAGGAACATCACATGGAAGATTAGAAGCAGCACTCCAAAAGAAAATGTATTTACCCTTAATTCTGTCAGGATGCCTTTTTAAATACAACTATTAGTCCAAATCGTAATTCAGTCTGGTACAGAGAGGCTAAGACCAAGAATGAGGTCTTGCATGCCTGCAGAAAGTTGATCACAACCTCAGGATATCCCCAATGAGGCACACAAGTGTAGTCCCTGTATAACGTAGGGAAATGTGGCAACCAATCTGTATACACTATAAAGAACCTACACATGATAATGAGACATATTATGGTTGCTTTCTGGTTAGCATTGCTGCCTCACAGTGCCAGGGACCAGATTAGATTCCACCATTGAACAACTGTGTGGAGTTTGTACATTCTCCTAATGTCTGCGTGGGTTTCCTCCATGTTCTCCAGTTTTCTTCAAGAGTCTAAAGATCTGCAGGCTAGGTGGCCTAGCCATGGGAAATGCAGGGTTTATGGGGATGAGGTGGGTCCGAGTGTGATGATCTTTGGAGAGTCAGTGTGGACCCGACGGGCCGAATGACCTGCTTCGATTATAGGGATCCTATCTATGTTCAGCTAATTGGCTTGTTTTTAGAAATATACCTCTGGTTGTAAGACAGACAAAAGTCAAAGCTTGTCACTGATGACGCTATGGGATCTTGATGGAGCAAGACAAGGCCTCAATTTAACACCTCATCCAAATGAAGACAAAAATTCTTCAGAATGTGGTGAGAAAGAGAAAAAAAAATCTTCTGACAAGATAATACCACTCAATATTTTGAACATGGTGGCTGGTTGAATTATCTGCTGCAAAACTTAGCCCTACATTTTCTCTATGCCTGTAGGGAAATATCTGATTTGGCCTCAACAAATTCCCACAAGAATACAATGTGATTAAGAACTTTGTACATGTGCATGTGAACACACAACCCCTCACACAGTTACAAATTCGTGGGCCAAGCTATTTATTAATTTAATTCTACATTCTTTATGGAGTCAGTTAATTCACAACTAATATATTGTTCCGAAAGCACAATACTCCTTTCAACAGAGAAAGTAATATGCATACCTTGAACTTGCATTGAATGTACAATGGTACCAAATCTATGCTCAGAAAAATCCAATCTAGACAAACAATTTTAAGCTGTCTATTTTACATTCATGCACGACTCATTAAAGGCAATAAACATTATTGTTGGAGAAACTCAGTCGGTTTGGTAGCATCTGTGGAGAGAAAAACAATGTTAATATTTTGAGTCCATGCGATTTACAAGTCATACAGCATGGAAACAGATCCTTTGTTCCAATTTGTCTATGCAGACCAGATGTCCCAGTCTGACCTGACTCTTTTAGAACTGTCTTCACTTCTGAAGAGCCATACAAGAGTTGAAATGACAACTGCTTCTCTCTCTCTCTCTCTCTCCACATACTGCCAGACCTGCTAAGTTTCTCCAGTATTCTCTGCATTTGTTTCAGGATTTTCATCATCTGCAGTAACGTGATTTTACTCTTATTCAAAGGCATCTTCAACAAATGTGGCAGAACATCATGCTGCTATTTAAGGCAATACAAGGTATTTACTGATTAAATCAACACAGCAGTTCTATTGTTCACTTGGAATAGGTGACTGACCTCTTACAATTTTTCCAAAGACACATGAAACTCTGGCTGGGTTTCCTGGTAGACTCTGTTTCTGCAGGTGACAGTGGTACCTGGGGCCCTGTATACTGCTCCACTGTTGGGGAAAGTTGTGAATGCAGGTGTTGGGTTACTGTCTGCTGACTGGACAACGGAGCAGGAGAACCCACTTTAGGAACCCCCTGCAAACGAGAGAGAGAGTGTGTTATAGGCTACTTATTGTAAAACCTTGTGCTTCCACATTTAAAAAAAAGTAAGGTTCTACATAAAAGCAATACCTTTAAAAATGACTCAGATAGATGTTGACGTAATTGTTCTAGTGAACGGAGGATGGTCAGGTCAACCTAAAGCGTGAGGATGGAGCTACGTTCCTGTTATAGGGAGCTGGGACTCCCATTGTTCGATACTGTACAGCAGTTTTTGAAAGTTTCTCATCCAAACAATAGTAAACACCTGTGCTACTTATTGAAGGAAGGTAACTCCTACATATGATAATCCATTTGATAACACCTCAAAGTCATACCCTCTAGTAAGTTTCAATGTACACTAAGTTAGATCATATTTCCAAACTGCATGATAGCAAGTTACAGTCAACAGCTAACGTTCCTCTGAAATGGCTGAAAATGAATCTACTGTACAAGTCACAAACAAAATGATTTCTTCTTGATCTGCTCCTATGTTACGTATTAAAGTATTTCTAATCAACCTGCTTCGATATGTTATACTATACCTCTGCGGCAGGTGATATTTGAATCTGGTCCTTCGGGCCTAGAGATAGGAACACTATCAATGTACCAAAAAGCAACCATATTCATTATTATGATCACAGTTTTAGCTCTTGACAAATTATCAAAGATATCATACTTACAACAGAAATAGTGCATCCTTAAGCGAGTAAGTAATTAGCAATTTAAAAACGGTGAAAATGTACAGAATTCATGTATCTATTCATTTCAGTATCAGGCGATGCAATTTTTGCATCTACAATATACTTAATTATTCAACCTGTACATAGAACAACATTCATAGGATTCGATTACTTCCACAGGAAAAACTGAAGGCAAGAACAGAAACTTGTGTTCACTGAAAACAAAGAATGGCTTGCAGAATTAGATGAGATCTATAAAAGAACGCAGATTGGATAAAATCCACAAGTTTAGAATATAGATTGAATTTTAACACTTACAGGCATAAAAAATGGCAGAGGAATGCATTGGATGATTGAACTAGATGGTGTCACATCAGAACTGTTGCCTATTTAAGGCAAATAATATATGGTAGATGCGATATGTAAGTTAGAAGGATAGAGGTAGCAAGAAGTAATTTTGTGCAGATGAAGGATGTGTTAACAAGAAACAAATATCAAACACGACATTCCATCTACTCTCCTGGGGGTATGCCTCAGAAATCAGACAATAAGATCTATGGATGAAAATAGACTTTTGAAATGTGGATGTTAAGGTATGTGCTAAAAATTTGCTAAACAGACTACAAGTCAAATCAAGAGGCACCTAAAATCACAAGAATAAAAACAGTAGCACAAAATGTTGAAATCAGTCATTTTTTCCAAGCTGAAAAGTTTGAGGTCTACGAGGGCAAAGTAGAGTAAAGCAGATAAAGGATCAACTCAGATGTAATTGGATGACAGATGTCACAGTGGTTGCAGGTGAGTTACAATGGATGCATGAGGATGGTATAAGCTAGGCAAGTGTGAGATATCATGACAGCAGATTTTCTGGCAGGAGGAGCTATAAGCAGGAGAGGAAACAATGTTTTGCGGTGTTAAGGCAACCTCAAAGGTTCAGAGACACAGAGTTATAATAATAAACATTTTCAAGTAGGAAATTAATACATTTATCCTCTTTCTGATATAGCATATTTAAAAGTGATAAGCTGAACTTTTCCACAAGGGCTATACAGCACCAACATTCAATCAATCATTCTGGTCACAGTATCTGAACGATGAAACAAATCTAATGAGCTGGACAATGAGGATGATTCGGAGTATAATGTGGTAGTCATGGAATTGTATTCATTGATATACTATGTGACGGCTGCAGTATTTCACACGCTTGATCACATCCTCCTCCTTCTCCTCTGCCTCCAAATCTCTTTGTCACCCAGCAGGGTGGGATTACTCTCATCTGGTTTCCTTCCTTTACTATCAATGTATTTCATGCAATGACTTCTCTTTCCACTTCCACATTGTTACATGTCATATCTCTACTGGCTTCTTTGTCATGTCCCTTCTATTTAACGTGTACATGATCCCATTGGCAACATTATCTTAAAGCACAGCATTAGTTTTCACATGTACACCAAGGGCACCCAATTCTACCACTCCATTACAGCATTATTTACCTCCCACATTGTTGCTAAAATTATCCAACTGCTTATTTGAAACCCAGTAAGAGCTGATCAGAAATTTCCTTAGACTACATAATGGAAAGGCTAAAGCAGTTTTCTTCTGCCACACTCCATGCTTAATTCCCTAGTTACAGGATCCATCTCTCTTTCTGGCGACTCTCAGACTAAACCTGACTGTTTGCATCCTTGGTGTCATAATTAAGCCTAACATATCATCTATTCATGCCAATACTAAGACCATTTCTTTCCATTTCTAATATAGACTAACACTGCCTCGGATCATCTCATCCCATTCTTGCATTTTATAGCTCTCACATTCTAACTTGAGGTAATCCAAAACTCATCCCCAATGTCTTAAATGACACTGAGTCCCATTCACCCAATGCTCAATTATCAATGATAGAGCAATAGGGATCCACAACACAAAATAAAGGCCTTCTGGCCCATTGTGTTTGCACCAGTAAAGAAAAAATACCTAACATTTCTAATATCATAGCTTTTTATGCCATCTTGAATCCTTCTTAAATGTTAAGAGTGTTTCTGCTTCTATCACCCTTCTAGATTCTCACCACCTTCTCACATCACCTTTAAACCTCCTGCCTCTTACCTTAAATCCATGAGCCCAGTCACTGATCCCTCCAATAAGGGGAAAATGCTTTTTCCTGTCTACCGTCTACTTCCTGTCTCTGCCCTCAATTTTATATATCTCAAACCTGTTCCTCCTCAGTCTCCTCTACACTAAGGAAAGCAACCATAATCTATCAAATGTCTTTTCTGCCCCACATCTCCAGTGTAATCACATCGCTACTATACGAATTCCAGAACTGCATATAACACTTTAGCTGCAGTCTAACCAGTATTTTATTTAGTCCCAGCATCACCTCCTTGTCTTTCAACTCTATGCCTCAGCTAATAAGGCAAGTATACCATGTGTGTCTTAACTATTTTATCGACATTTCCTAATAGATTAAGGGTCTGCTGGCCATTCACAATAAGGTTCCCCTGATCCCTGTACTTTTCAGGGTCCTCCTAATATATCATGTATTTCCTGGCTTTGTTTGTTCTGCCCAAGTACATCACCATACACTTATCCAGACCGAACTCCATTTGCCACTGATCAGCCCATCTGTAACCACCTGAAATCTAAAGCTATCCTCCTTACTTTTTACCAGCTCACTATATTTTTGTATCACTTGCTAACTTACTATTAATCCTATTACACTCAAATCTAAATTCCTTATATATATATAACACACTGCAGGGGCCCCAAATCTGAAGCCAGTGGAAGTCACAAAAATACCACTCAACCATCACCCTTTTCTTCCCGCCATTCAGCCAATTCTGGATCCAGTGAACCAAACTTTCTTAGATCCCACAGGCTTTTACAGTCAAAGATCTTAAATGGTCATCGTTCTTTTCAAATCTCTCAAAAGCCTTAGCCCTCTTCATCTCTCTACTCACCTCCCACAATCTTCTGAGATCTGTGTTCTTCTAATTTGGGCCTCAAATATTCCTGATTCTAAATGGCTTCACTATTTGTGGTTGTGTTTGCAGTTGCCTAGGCTCTGTACTTTAGATTTCTTTCTCTATTATACTCCAACCCTTTTAAAACACTAAAACCTATCTCTTGGACTGCGGTCATCTGATAACTAACATTATCTATGTGGTACAGTGTTATACTCTGTCTTTAATGCATTGTGAAGTGCCTTAGGATTTTAAAAGATTTTAAAGCCAAAATTAATTTAGGCTGGTTTTCCTGTTGAAATCTGACAGGTTAGAAATTCATAAAATTCTATAAAAATGCCTCAAACGAATTCTACTACACACTGAATCAAAACTAGAAACTGCTCAGAATGTGAATATTGCAAACAGAAAGACAGCAAGCAAAGGAATACTTTACAATCTGGTATTCAATACTTAATTTAAAGGGCAACTCCAAGTATTAAACATAGTGTAACTAAGCATCAGAAACTAAAATCCGACTGTCATCTCAGACCTAAGGGCACAGATACCAATGGTTAGATTGTGAAGGCTATAATTCACAAAAACTACAAAAAAAGGGTAAATTCTTACTAACATAATTCCATTCCCCTTGCAGTAAATGGCAACATTTCATTTGCTTTCCAAATAATTTGCTGTCCCTGCATATTAACTTTGCAACTCATGTACCTGGACAGAGATCCTTTAGTACGGAGCCTTGCAATCACTCTCCAGTTAACCAATATACTACTTTTCCATTTCTCCCGCCAAAATGAAAAAGCTAACATTTGCTCACATTACATTCTATCTGACAAATTTTTGCCCACCTATTTAACCTGTTTAAATCACTTAGGAGACACTATCTCCACTTGACAACTTATGTTACATCCAACTTGAGTCATCAGACATTTAGCTGCCATTCATTCAGTCTCTTTATCCAAGGGGATGGATTTAACTTAACTATAATGTCCCCCACAAACATCATGTGCAGAGTCTATTGAGTAAGGTAATGTGGGGTGGGAATGGGAAAATACAGTATGCTGATAGATAATAAAATTATAATTGAAGATTTGTAACATCGAGGCACAAGTCCTCAAAATACATGAATATGGTGGATGAGTCTATCCTGAAAGTTGTCAAAATGTCTGGGACAATTCTCTCATGGACCGACCAGAGAAAAGTCATCTCTATAAGAGTGAGTGCGCACAGTGTGTGGAGGGTGTGCACGTTTTGAAGAAAAGACTGGGGACTGCCTTTTGCATCTAGAATGAAGCCAACTGCTGCCAAGGCTGGGTATTTTGCTGCCACAGCAGGATAGTGAGGAGGCAGTTGCAAAAGTGTTGAGGAAGAGGGAGTCTGCAGAGTGGGGTATGGAATGGAGGGGTTGCAAAGGTGGTTGCTAGGCAGTAGATAGGTATGGGGGATGATTAGTCTACAAGTAGGATTTGTTGGAGAGGTGTAAGGTGAAAGAAGATTGTGTTTAATTTAAATTTGACATTGCGATCCATGATGCAGTAAATGGGGCTTTAACTGCCTGATTATCACATTCCAGCTTTGTGTCTGCGCGACGGACACACATTAGCTGTGACTTCACCAGCAAGCGGAAGTCATCTCTAGGGTGATAGATTTTTTTTGTGTGACGGGTGTAAGAATTATATTTGAAGTAAAGTTTATCTTGTGGTCTTCTACCATTTTAAAAATACTGTGCACAGGAAACTAGTGCTTTCCAAGCATGTTGTGTAATTGCATTAAGTTTAGTGAAGCATTGGTAACAATTGCGAATATTGATGAATTCTGCTTCAGAGTCCAAATAGCCCATATATGTCAACACAAATACAGAAATTATTACATGAGCTAGTAAGAATAAAAAAATGCATCTCTCAAAAACTGTAAATTAGACTGTGGATAAAAAAAATCGGCCCCTGGAGGTTAACACTGAATGCAGTTAAAACTGTAAATGACGACACCTCAAGGACTGACATCAGCGGACCTTTGTCATTGGCCATATTTTCAAAACTGTCTTTGTATACAGCCAGCTGCTACAGGGAAGATTCAATTACTGATATGAAAAAGAGCCGTGCTGAAGGGGTTTTCCAAATCCAGATAGTGACAGGGACAAACTCTGCAGGAAGGATTTAAATTCCAATGGACAGTGACTGTTGGGTCGAGTATGGCACTGGTTCAAACTCTTATCAATGTGGACAAAAAGTAATCTTGTAATAATGCATTGGCTATTGCAATCTTTAGACTCATATTACACAAGTTTGATGCCAGGCTGTGATCAGCATTTGAAGGTGTGAGTGGGCTTGGTGTGCTAAAAGTCATCCCTTGTCTGTCTTATGGATTCCAAGTGCCCCTTGTTTCTTTTACAAGATAACCTATTTGGAACTACCAAGGGATTTGAATTAATCCACAAGAGTTCAACCCACACAAACCTTGAGGTAGCACAGGTGATCCATTTATATCAGAATACTGCCGTATAGGACAGAACTATAAAGAGAACATTAAAAATTACCTCAGAGGAAAGACCGAAACATAGATATTTGTATTTAAAAGAAAAAAGCCATTGGAGATTATCCAGCAACTTGGATAGATTTAAATTCCCTTAAAGTAACAAGCCACAAAGGCTTCACTGTGTGGTTAGAGTGGGTGCACTTCATTTTTCCATTGTCACTCTTCGGTCATATCCAGCAAAAATATATTGAAAAATGTGTAAGGAATATATCTGCAGCTTTGCCTATGGGGCAGGAAACAGTGTTCCAGATTGACTTTTGACTTTCTATGGGCTATAACAGCCCCAAAATGAAAATCTAACATGATTTGAGAGTTTAATGACAGAAAACCAAACATCTACTTATGAAAATTACTATTTCCCTATTTAGACATTCATATCAGTTAGCAAGTTTTGAGAAGATTTGTAGCTCAGGTAGAGGTTCTGGATGTAGGCTTGCTCGCTGAGCCAGAAGGTTTGTTTTCAGACACTTCGTCACCCTACTAGGTAACAGCTTCAGTGAAGCACTGGTGGTGTAGCCCGCTTTCTATTTATATGTTTGAGATTTCTTGGGTTGGTGATGTCAATTCCTGTTCTTTTTCTCAGGGGTTGGTAAATGGGATTCAAGTTGATGTTCATGTATCCTGGTGGCTAGTTTGCTGCTTGTTTGTCCAATGTAGTGTTCGTTACAGTTCTTTGCAAGATATTTTGTGAATGACAAATATCAGTTCACTTAAGGAGCGTATTCTCTCTACAATCATAGGACGTTCTGAAAACTTGTTACACATATTCTATTCTTTAGGATTTAAGTTGTTGATCATGAACAAACTTTGGAAATCAGTGGACAAGACTGTTCAATTTAACTGCCCCACTGACAGTATAATCAGGAAACTTCAGTTTCTGGTTGCCACCAACAACCACTGCTTTTGGGTTTGACATACGTTCTAATTTGACTGAAACTATAGTGAACAACAGTGCTTATATAGTCAGAGTTATGCTGTACATTTCTTTTCTCCACATATAGTTAGTGACTATTTTAATCTATTCCCATTGAATTCTCAAATATTGCATAGCTGCAGTATGCAGTGGGCAAAGCTGTATGTTGTAATCTTTAGCAAATTCAAATTTATAATTCTTACACAGAATTGTCATTACAAGATGACATCTGGCATAACTTTGAAATTTAAAATAAGTTTTAGAAAGCATCCAACCCAGAGTTAAGTGTGTGTTAACTATACATATTACAACATCCAACCATAGTTCAGAAAGACAATACAGAACACAGATGTTCTTTGCCAATAAGAACTCCTTAAGATGGCAAGACAAATTTCATTCTGCTGTCTTTTACCATCTCCAAATCACAGGTCCCTACTTGCTGTAAACATCCAAAACATCGACAGTATCTGGGAAATCTGTTCATCATATTTGTTGGGATTAGCAGATATCCAATCACCTATTCGCTTTCATTCAGAATGACAAGCATTGAATAAGCAGAAAAAGATTGGTGGTAGGGTATACAAAACAGATCTTATTCCTATATTGGAGATGCGATTTGCCTAACTGCATACTGAATAGCTTTTCAGTTTTCTCTCTCCAAATAACTACAGAAATCAATTTTTCTTTATAGATTTTATCTTGCCTTAGATATTTGTAATAAGACTTCATGATACACATTTTCTGAAAAACTTTGAAAACACTATTTACATAAACTGTTGTCATTTATTTCCAAGATAGTTTTCTGAAACAAGGCTTTCTGGGGAAGCAATTTGGTTGCATGGCATTGCTTCTAATGGAGGCTACCTTAAGGACATATATGTTGATACTAATTAATATTGACAACCCGATATTCCAGGGGCAGACAGGTCTGCACTGTATCATTAAAAGTAACATGATGTGAACAAATTTCCCACATTCCAAACGTTCCTGTCCTCAGATTCCTTGAGCATAGTGTTTTTTTTTAAAAAAACAGACTATATTTCTGAACTAAACTAATAGCCCCCTCTATCCACTTCATTTACCCTTGAAGAAAGGATGCATTTACATTAGTATAGTGGCTTTCAGGTTCCCAAACAATCCACAGACAATCAAGAATTTCTGAAATAAGTTTGTTGTAATATATGCAAACTGGTCAGCTAACTAAAAAACTATTCGAAAAAAACTATTGTGTACACTTTTTAATATGGATATTGTTTCAATTACAGAACATAGCGGCACAGATTCAAGGTGAGGAGCAGGAGTTTTAATGAAGATGTGAGGAAAAAAACTTTTTTTGTTACCCAGAGGGTAGTGATATTTGGTTAAAATAAATTTGGATTCTCTCATTTTAGTTCATGTTTCTCTAAGTTTTCATTAGTTCTCACCACCAGATGTTTTGGACTAGAGTTTGGTTTCCAGAGTTATTGCATTTAAAAAAAAGTACTCTATTAATTCTTAAACATGCTATCAGAATGTGACCAATTTTATTTACAATTTTCTTAAAACCCCAGGCAACTGCTTCAAACGTTGTGCATAATAAATCCAAAGCATAGTGGAATTTCCTTAAGTATTCAAAATATGCCTACAGTATTTCAAATCACTTCTGAACAATTTAATTTGGCCATCAAAGTTAAAGACATACTTACTGCTATTGTTGCTGTATTAATGGTTGCTCCAGCAGGGACAGCTACCATCATGGTGTTGCTCCCAGCTTTTGTTGGATCGCTAACGGTCATAATCCTCACTCCTACTTTATTTGGGATACCCGCCATGGAAACACCAGCTGTGTCATCACCAGGCCTTTTGATGGCTTGTCGACATGACTGAGCTTCGCTTGGGGAAAGCTTTGAAGCAGAAAGTGTACTGTTGCTCTGACAGATGATCATTTGTGAAGATTCTATAGGATTGGACTGTACAACAATATTGCCATTATGTTGAGACTGAGGCAAAGTAACATTAAAAGTGACTGCTGCAGTTCCACTTGTTAATACAGAGTTCCTGTGTGCTTGCTGAACTGTAGGATTTGGTACTATTACTGTAGTGTGTGCATGTGATTTCACATTGGAAATTGAAGAAGGTCCATTGCACATTTTTCCCGATTGACTATTCTCACCATCCGGGTGACACTTTGCATCCTGGTGCTCTTGATTAAGAATCTCGCCATTCCCTAAATGGTTAGGCGTGACAGATTTCTCATTAGGAACATCCTTCCCTATGTGTGAACGATCACCTTTAGCAAAATCAGAGTCTCCATTCAACAAAGGCCTTTTTAAAACATTTTTCATTTCTGCTGCACCAGGTTTCTCTAAAATCTGATCCCCATTTGTCAAGTTTGCTCCACTGCCAGCTTTTGAGTCTTGGAAAGCTGATGCTTTTTCCATGAAACCACAATGATTCATCCCTGAGCTGGGGTTCTCCTTCCTACTTTCCCCATTAAGTAGCATCCCAGTCTGATCAACTTTTCCATTTAGGTGTCCATTGCTTGCACTGTAAGCATTACCCAAGAAAGAATTTTCGATCAGTCCAATAGTTTGTTCTTGAGGTTGAGAACTGAGCATTTTTGTAGCATCTTCAGCTTTCTGACCAATGTTTTTCTCTCCTTCAAACTCATCGATTTTTGTGTTGCTTTGGTTGAATGGAACATGTGATGACTGGATAACATGGGTACTGATGACTGGCTTTGCACTGTGTTCTCCAGAAATACTGTTCACAGGATTTGTATTTACTTGTGTCACATGTGTGTTGGTTAAATTGGTATTCGGTACAACAGTGACAGTAACTTGTTGGTTGAGAGGTGATCCCTGGAGAATAGTGCTGGGGCTGGTGGTAGAAATAAATTGGCCAGGAATAATTTGTACAGTTTGTAGGCCTCCGTGTGGCTGTAGGATTTGTAAGTTTGACTGGCTTACAACCAGCTGAGACTGGGTTTGAACACTACCGCTAGGTACAGTGTTGGCCATCATTTGATAAACAACCTGTGGACTTTGAGCCCTGGTAACTGAAGATGACACTTGAGGGACAGGAAGTAGGATTTTACCTGCTTGGGAATGAGGTGGCGGTTTTGGAAGTAGTAACTGTTTAATTACACTGGTTTCACTAGTACTGCATTGAGTGCTTCCTACGGAAGGCTGTTGAACATGAACTTGAATGGGAGACTGTTGAACAGAAAGCACTGGCCCACAGGTACTGGTGTTCACTAGGGTGGGTGGTGGCAATTGGGCTGAAGAAATTCCACCTTGATTTGTTAGCACAATCTGATGAAAACTAGCAGGGTAAACTTGACCTTGATGTCCAACTATCACTTGGACACTTTGCTGGGCTTGTTGTTGGGTGGAATTACTGACAATAGTCAATGGTGTTGGACTAATATTTTGAAACGTCTGAGAAGAAACAGCGTTGTGGCTGCCTATAGTAAAAGGCTGACTGCTTGGCAGCTGGACAGCAGTGGCAGATACAACAGCAGTGGGAGCTGCCGTGTACTGAAGATGCACCTGCACAGGTTGGGCAGTGGTAGGTTGGATAAGCTGTCCTTGAGAAACTATGGCAGCACTTGTAATAGGGTGTATTCGTGAAGCAAACTGTGCATTAGGCAGTGTTTGACGGAGAACAGGAACTGTTGTAGTTGAACAGACAGACTGATGTCCAGCAAGGGATTGGTGAGTAACTGCAACATGAGGAAGATGAACAGAGGTGGTCACAGTGGGCAGCTGCACTGCTGTGGTGACTTTGGTTGCTGCCATTTGCATTACAGTATTCCCAGGAACAACTGTTGTTACTGCAGAATGGAAATTCGGATGAACAGCAGTTGCTTGGATAGCACTAGCTTGTATCCCTCCAGTGGCTATGGGTACCTTGCTTGCAATTGTACAGTATTGATGTTGCTGGGCAGGAGTACTTATTCCAGGAGGCAGTTGGCTTATGTTCTGGGTCTGAGTTGTGTAGAGGATTTGAGAGACTGGTTGACTTGTAGATGTGAGGGCTCTGTGCATTTGAACAGTTGGGTTAGATCCCGTCATTCCTAGAAACAAGAAAAAGATAACTGGTTAAGAGCCAAACATACATATATAAAAACCTTATTGTCATAGCATGCTGTTAATACTGAACAGTTTCTACTAATCCAACAGTAATGAAAAGAAAAAATAGTTCTAAGAATTATTCATCCTTCTCATTCATTTACTTCTATTGCCAATACCTTAATGAGATCACTTCTTGTTTTTATAAAGTTCAAATACATGCCCATTCTACTCAATCTCTCCTCAAAGGACAACTTCTCATTCCAGAATGCTTCAATTCGAATATCACCAGCAAGGGCAGCTTTTATTACCCATCTCTAATTGTCAATGAGATGCTGGTGGTGAACTACCTTCTTGAACTGCTGCAGTTCGTGCAGTGTAGGGGCATCCACAGTGCTGTTAGGGAAAGCATTTCATTAGTTTCACTCATCATTGGAGAAAAAATGGCATTCTACCTCCAACACGGAATGGTACGTGACCTGAAGGTGCAATCATGGGAGCTTTGGCAAGTAGATGCAGTGCATCCTAAAGACAGTGTATGTTGCACTGTGGGAATTTAGTGGAAGATGTGACCGTGCTAGCTGGGTGTTACTTAAATGGACTGATTTGCTCTGGATGGTGCAAAGCTTCAAACATTGCTTCAGCCACACTCATCCAGGCAATTACAGTTCAGGTGTGTGCGCCGTCACACTCCTGACTTTTTAAACATTCACTCACAGGATTACTGGCTGGCTGTCATTTATTGCCCATCCCTAAATGTCCTTGAGAAGCATTCTGTAGCCCACGTGCTCTAGGTTGACCCACAAAACCCTGCGGAAGGGAATTCCAAGATTTAGATACAGCAATATATTTCTAAGTCAGGATGGTGACTGGCTTGGAGGGGAACTTGCAGGTGGCCATTTTACTGTTTATTTGCTGTTTTTGTTCTTCTAGATGGAAGTGGTCATGGGTGTGGAAGGTACTATATAAGGATCTTTGGTAAATTTCTGCAGTGCATCATGTTGGTAGCATACACTGCTGCTGCTAAGCGTTGGTGGTAGAGGGAATTTTTGCCAGCAAGCTGCATTATCATGGATGCGATCAAACGTGAGTGTTGTTGGAGCTCCTTCTATTCAGAGAAGTGGAGAATATTTCATCATACTCCTCACTGATGCCTTGCAAATGGTGTATGGTCATTGGTAAGACAGGAGGTGGAATTACACATTACAACCTCCCAGTGTCTAATCTACTGTTTAGCCAGAGTATGAAAATGGTTGATCTCAAAGCCTTGGGATCAATTGCAATACCCAGGCTTTTGATGGTGGAATTCAGTGATGGCATTGCCATCAATGGTCAGGTATGATGATTAGATTCTATTGTATTGGAGATGGTCATTGCCTGACACTTGCGTGACGGAAAAGTTATTTGCCACTTATCAACCCACATCTGAATGTTATCTAGGTCTTGTGTGAAGGCATGGACTATTTTGATATCTGAGGAGTTTCAAGTTGTACACAACATTCCATAGTAATCAGCAAACTGTTCACTTCTGAACATGCTGAAGGTGGAAGTTCATTAATGAAGCAGCTAAAAATAGTTTGGCCAAAGTCACTGCACTGAAAACCTCCTGCAGCAATATCCTAGCAGAAGACTAGCTTTCAAAAATCACAACCTTCTCCTCTTTTCATTAGTTGTCACCAGGATATGACAGTACTGTACTTCACAGATCTGATCCATTGTTTGTGGGATTGTTCAAATCCTCTCAATTAATCCAATGAATTGTCATCACTTTCCCTTCAAAACAAATATAGCAATCTTGTGTAATGAGATCAAAATTGTACACAGTGATTTCACCAAAACCCTGTACAATTACAAGATCTCCATAATCATATACTCCTAACTCTTTTCAATAAAGACCAAATTACCATTTCCCTTTTGAATGTCTTCTAAAAATTCAAATATTTTTCATCCACTGGCTGCCCCTTGCCCCACCTGGCTCTGCTATTTATACTTTCCAAAAACTAACTGATTATCAAACAAAATTTATTTTACATTTTCCTTCTGATAAACGTAAAGCAGTGTGAGGGGTAGAGGAAGAGCAAATAATTTATACATACAGTACAGTAATGTTCCCAACTGCTTCTAAATTAAGGAAAAACACAGTACTCCTCACAAGCCAACTCAAAGGGGTGACTGTCAATCAATGTAAGGTTAGTGCATTTGAACTAAATGCAGGTTGCAGGCTCAGTATACAAATTAAGTGGAAATTCCTCAGTAGTGCCTATAGTTCACATCTAATGAAAATGCCTCAAGTTAATCAAGTAAAATTCTTTTGGACCATTGCAGCCATTCCTTGGTGCATGAAGAGGAGTGTATGTTCAGTACAACCACAAATCTTTTGAAAGCATGGACAAAATTACATCAGTGTATCTGCATTTATTTTACTGAAAGGAAGCTTATACAATGAATTTAAAATGAAAATGCCAATCCTTTTTCTTACCAACAGCAATGGAATTCACTGTTGTACTGGAAGCAGAGCTTGCTTTCACTGTGACAAAGGAATTATTTGGTGTTTGCTGTTCTTGTTGAAATGTTCCAACAGGAAGAGGTACAACTCTACGCTTGATCCCAACCACATGAAATTGTGATTGCCCATTAGCACCAGCATCTTCAATCTTCTTTATTGTGTGGTTAGGAAAAGTCAATCTATATCATAAAAAGATAGAAAAGCATTAAAATGAATGCATTTTAGTGGCTCCTCTTCCTTCATGCTTCCTTTCTGCATTTATATTGGCTGAACACAAGGTGGACAAGATTACACTGGAACTGACTTAGAAAGAATGATACAGCAGAGGAGGCCATTAACTCCATCAAGTCTGATCTAGCTGTTAGCAGAGCAGTCCAACCCAAATCCATTCTGCTGCTCTTTCCGTGTAGCTTTAAGTTTTTCCCATCAAGAACTCATCCGATCCCCTCAGAATGGTAGTACTGAATTCGCCTCCCCTGCCTTTTCAGGAGCTGCACGCCAGGTCACTAACTCACTGGAAATGGTTTCTTAATTTTTTTTGCTAATTACTTAAAACTTGCCTCTCCTGCTTCCTGACTCTTCTGCCACAGCAAAAGGTTTCTGCTCAGCTGCCCCAACAAAAACAGTTCTGATTTTGAACATAATCTCTTTATAACCCTTTATGTTCCAAGAGGAACAATCCTATCTGCTTTCATTTCTCTATATAACTAACACCCCTCATTCTAGTATCACTCAATCTAGTACATCTTTTTTGCATCTTTTCCAAGGCAATCATAAAGTTCACATTCCTGATGAAGGGTTTATGCCCAAAGCATCGACTCTCCTGCTCCTCAGATGCTGTCTGACCTGCTGTGCTTTTCTAGCGCACACTTTTCGAGTCAGATCTCCAACATCTGCAGTCTTCACTTTCTCCATCTTAAAGTTCTGATGTCAAGGATTGAACAAAATATTCCAGTTGAAGCCTAATGGTGCTGTTGCAAAGCCTTAGAACAGTACCCTTGCATTTTTATATTTTCCTTACTAATAACCACCAAGAATCCCATATGCTTTTCAAAAATCTTTCTCAGTATCCCCTTTCACCTTCGAAGATTTGTGTGCTATATCCCCAAGGCGCTGTCCTGCAAACAATTTAAAAGTGAATTGAATGCTCCTCTGTATTATTCTGTTTTCCAAAATTTAATTGATCCAAGGGGTTGGGAAGTCATGTTGAGGTTATACAGGACTTCTTCTAGCATACTGCATCTAGTTCTGGTTGTCCAGTTATACCAGGAAATATATTATTAAGCAGGAGAGGGTTAAGAAGATATTCACCAGGATGATGCTCAGGATGGAAAGTTTGAGTTATAAAGAAAGGCTGGATAGGCTGACACTGTTTTCACTTCAGTGTAGGAAGTTGTGATGTTATATAAAAGTTTACCTTAAAGAAGTTTATAAAATCACGAGGGGTGTAGATAGGGTCATAAGTAGATACCTTTTCCCTCAGATGGATGATTTCAAGGCTAGGGGCACATTTTTAAGATGAGAGGAGAGAGATTTAAAAGAAAATGTGGGCAATTCTTTTTACACAAACGGTAGTTCAAGTGTGGGACATACTTGGTGAGGAGGTAGTGGATGTGGGTACAGTTACAACATTTAAAAGACATTTGGATGGATACACGAATAAGAGGGGTTTGGAGGGTTATGGGCTAGGAGCAGGCAGGTGGAATTAGTTTAGTTTGGGATTATGTTTGGCATGGACAGGTTGGACCAAAGAGTCTGTTTCCGTGCTGAAGACTTTGACTATGACACTACATGTCTGCCTGGGTGTTTCTGAAAATTTTTACTACATTACTGAATATTGTATAATCTGACAGATTTTAAATTCCTCATTTCTGATGAAGGGCTTATGCCCAAACGCGATTTTCCTGCTCCTTGGATGCTGTCTGACTTGCTGTGCTTTTCCAGCACCACACACTCCACTCTGATCTCCAGCATTTGCAGTCCTTACTTTCCCCAGATTTTAAATTATGTCTTATTTACACAAATCCAGGATAAATATGGATTTTAAAAAGTAATCCTAAAACGGATGTGAGAAACATCACTATATAAATTTAATTCTTTGAGGTAATAAGTAAAATAGATAAAGAGGAAGTGGAAGATGTAATATATTTGGATTTAAGGTGCCACACGTTAAGCTAATTAATAAGAGCTCATGATGTCGGAGATAGTATCTTAGCATGGATTGGTGAACTACTAGATGACAAGAGTTGAGGTAAGGGGGCATTGTCAGGTTGGCAACTTGTAATTAGTGGCATGTCACACGGATCAGTGCTGGAGCCACAATTATTTACAATATACATAAATGACTTGATGACGAAGGTGATAGTTCTACAGTAAAGTTTGCAGATGACCCCAAAAATGAGTGGGCAGACAAGTGGTGAGATAATACAAAGGCTCTACAGAGGGATATGGACAGGTTAAGCAAGTGGACAAAATCTTGGCAAATGGAATGTAATGTGGAAAAATATGAAGTTATGGCATTTTGCAGGAAGAACAGAAGAGCTGAATATTACTTAAATGCAGAAAACTGCAGAAAGCTGTGGAACAGTGAGATTTTGGAGTTCTTATCCTTGAATTACAAAAAGTTAGCATCCAAGCTCAGTGGCAAATGAAATGTTGGCCTTTATTTTAAAGGGAATGGAGTACAAAAGTAGGAAGATTTTACTCAGTCAGGCCAGAGCTAGAATGCTGTGAACAGGTTTGGGCTTCCCATCAAAGGAAAAGATATACTGGTACTCAAAGTTGTCCAGAGAAATGTCTTTAGGCTTAGGCTTAACCAGAAGGAAGGACTGTTTTATGAGGAGCAGTTGAGTAGAGTTAGCAATGTGTATGCCTACAAGGCACACTGCAAAAATTCACCAAAGATCTTAGGCAACACTTTCTGAACTCATGATTACTTCTAACAAGAACAAGGGCAGCAGATACATAGGAACATCACCACCTTCACGTTCACCTCCAATCCACTCACCCTCCTGACTTGGCAATATGTCGCTGTTCTTTCACTGTCAATGGGTCAAAATCCTGGAATTCCCACTTTAATTGCACCGAGAGTCTATCTACAGCACATGGACTACAGCAGTCAATAAGGCAGCTCACTACAATCTCCACAAAGGCAACTAGGAACAGGCAATAAACACTGACCAGCCAGTGACCCCCATGTCCCATTACTGAATGAAAAGAAATTCAGAAAAATAAACGTATATTGAAAACTTCAAGACTTTTTGGGCACCTGATAGGGTAGAATAAGTGAATCTGTATAATTCTTCACCAAAATAGGCTGTCAAGGCTGAGTTATTAAGTATATCCATGATGATATAGGCAGACTTTTAATGAGTAAATGAATTAATGGTGGTGGAGAAATGGCAGAAAAGGAGAGTTAAGGATCATCAGATCAGTCATGATCTCACGGAATGGCAGAGCAAACACAGAGAGCCGATTAACCTACCTCTACTTCTGTGTCTCATCTCTTCAATCTGAAAATTAACTGGATACAAATGCTATGCAATCATTATCTGTGTTCCTTCAAATTTTTTCAGCCACTGCGTTCACCTTGGAGGTCTACTGTGTGGCAGCAACTGAGAAACTGGAAGTGAATGCGTCAGCACGCAAATCAGCAGGTGCAGACCCTCAGGGTGGCTGTGCGTCTATGCAGCTTTAAAAGATCATTGGTCACTATCCCTTTATTCTTAAGGGATTTAAATCTGATAACAAGTTTATCATTTGGTATGGAGATGAAAGTTGCCTTTTGAAATTTTGTATACACAAAACTAGCTGAAATACCTTCAACAACAGTTCACAATAAACTAAATTATTATGAGTAGGCCTTTTGGTCCTTTCAGCCACTTTCCAAGTTCCAAAGGCTCACAACCAGAGAAGAAATTCATCCTACTCTGTCTTCAATTAGCGCTTCTCATTTTCCTAAACTCTAGCCAGTAGAGTCTCAATCTGTTTAGTCTTTGCTCCGAAGACAATCTCTCTGTACCAGGGATCATTGCATTGAACCTTGTCTGAACTGCTTGCAATTAAATAATATGTTCAAGTCAGGGGATGAAAATTGCTCATAGTCCAGATGTGTTCTCATCAGTACTTTGTACATTTGAGTAAGACTTCCCCATTCTTATACTCAACCCCCCGTGAAATAAGGGCTAACATTCCATTGGCCTTCCTGACTACCTGTGTGCTAGCTAGGTTTCCTGTATTAAATACCCCCAAATCCTTGAAGTTTCTCCATTTAAATAATACTGTTCTTTTGTTCTCCCATCCAAAATGAACAATCCCAAATTTTCCATTTGCCAATCTACCAAAGGGAAAGTTACTTCCTTTCTACCCTGTCTATGCCCCTCATAATTTTATACATCTCAATCACAGACATCTCAGTCTCCTCTGCTCCAAGGAAACCAACCCCAGTCTATCCAATCTCTCTTCATAACTAAAACTTCCAATCCCAAGCAACATATTGGTAAATCTCTTCTGCATCCTCACCACTGCAATCACAATACTCCTAAAATATGGATTCCTGAAGTGCATTCAATAGTCTAGCTGTGGCCGAGCGACATTTTTTATACAATTATAGCATATCCTCCCTCTCCTTAAATTCTATTTCTCAGCTAATAAAGGCATGTTTGAAGCATCTTCCACCATAATGATTGATGCAAAATATCTATTCAACTCTTCTGCCATTTCCTTGTTCCCGATGATTATCTCCCCAGATTTACAGAGGCATTGACCTCTCTTCCCTTTTATATATTTAAATAAGCCATTATCAAATTTTACATTCTTTGCTAGTTTGTCCTTGTAATTTTCTTCATCCCTTTATCATCTTTTTAGTCTGCCTGAATTCTGAATTTATCCCAATCTTCAAGGCTCTCAATTAATTTTCCCTTAAAATGAAATTACATGAAACCTTTGTTGAATTTTATTTATTGGTTATACTTTTCCAAATGACAACTCATTTGTAGAAGTTACTATCTCGAGCTGACAGCAGTGATCATTGCTCAGTTTATTCTTTTTCTTTTTAAATCAGGGGCATAACATTTACCTTCCTCCAGTCCTATGGTATCAATTCCATATCTAAGGTTGGACTGGAAGATTGTGCAAAGACAGCACCTGGAATATTCATCCTTTACTTCCCTTAATTACCTTGAATAGTTCCCATCTGGACACGAAACATTTCTGCTTGAGGATTGCCGCTCTGTTTATTTTTACCATAGTATATTATACTACTGTCTCCTCTTTCACTGCAATATTGCATTTATCTTCAGTCATGAAGAGGATTCGGCCAGCTTATGTTTTATTTGACAACTCTATATCTAATTATTTGTTTACAAAAATCTTAAGTTCTCCTTTTATATTAGATGCTTTTTTTCTGGCTCCAATTATTCTTTATTTTGATCTCTATATTTTCTATACTCAGCTTTCTATTATCCTACATTATAAACCATACAAAATCATAAATCTTTTTGTACCTTAAGTTGTTTAGCTATCAGGACTACTGAAATTTTGGGCAACTTTCCTTGTGGGAACATATACTCAAAATTATATCCTTTGAATATTCATGTTACCGTTGCTCAATTAGCAGCCTTCTAATTTTCAATTAAAATCCAGCTGTACCAGAATTGTTTTCAACTTAAAAGTTAGCCTTCTTTCAGTGAAGTGGTTGCATGCTTGAATGTACCTAGTCACCTTCAATATTAAACAAATCTGATTTTATGATTGCTGCCCCTGAAAATCTTCCCAAAGATAATCCACTTTCCCTACTTCATACCCCGAACAAAACCCAGTACTGCTTCTTTCCCAAAATGTAAAGATGCTGATCAATTTTACCTCCTATTCATTGCAGGGAATACGTGTTCAGCCCCTACTGTATTCAAGTTTGGGAATATAACTGTGAAAAGCTGATTGAATCTGCATCCTCCAGTAATGAATTTATACATTACATATAGCTCATCACACTTCAAAGATAAATTTAAACTGAGATGCATGCATTGAAATAATCGCCAATACAGGAATTGAAAACTCTGGCTCAAAAAAAAAATCGAAATGTAAATGCTCCAAAAGCATTGTTCTCAAGCCAGAGATTTAACAATTACAGTAGGCATCGTGGATATGAATATTTTTCATTAATTTCAATTACTGTTTGGAAAAGTTCACTGCAATACATTCCAATTTCTTCACCAGCATGAATTTTATACTGGCAAACAATAAAAGCACTAAACATTCATAACATTATTGTGACAAAAAGCATGGTGAGAGTGAGTGTTGGCAGGCAGACTTAACTTTTAGACTGTCAAAGCTGGGGTCAATCGTCACCTGCCATCCACACACAAATCCTTTTCAGCATTAATTTATTGTCTTAAACAGAAGAGAACTTTAGGTCATTTGCTCAAGCCACAGAGACCAGTTATAACTTCTGTGTTTAACTAATTCACATCAAATCAGGCTGCAAACTGTAAGGGTAGAATCTTCAATCAAGGCTTCTTGCGGCACTTTGGTAGAGTCCCTACCTCTGACCCAGGTTCAATTACCACATGTTTCAGAGATGTGAAATAACATCTCCTAATAGATTGAAGAGTAAAAGAAAATCTAGACTTTTCAACCACTGAGGCAACATCCTTTATAAGTGACCATTTGATGCAAGTTAGGCTTTACTAATAAATTACTCTGAGTACCTAACTGATCAATCAGATCAGGATTTCTTACAAAGCTTTTCATTTTGACAAAGGTTAAAATAAAAATAAACAGAAGAATGAGAAAGATTAAAAATTTCGATGATGATCCACAATTGATTGTAGAAGGCATATTGTACTGGCATTTTGATTTTAAAAATTGGTTCAAAATAGCACCACAGGTATCATTCTGGGTACAGAAGGCAGCAATGAAAGTGGATGGAAGCATCATTCTTCCAGTTTAAACCCATCAGCTTTACATAATTCACTAACAAAATTAACAGCTAACATCAATTGTTTTGATATTTTAAATGACACGAAACAATTAAAAAAAATGATATAGCAGTGATTAATTTGAGCATTGCGAGTTAACATACAACTCACCGGAGACATTTGGTGAACCCTGTAGATGTTAGAATACCACTGCTCCCAAGTTTGCTGCAGAGGGACAGGTACTCAGAGTATAGGTCTACTCGGTAGATTGAACTATCTGCACTTTCTTCAAAGTTGGCATTCAACCTAAAACAGGAGAAAAATGTATTTTCTCACAACAAAGTACTCCAACTTATCTAAGCATTATGGAAGACGTTCATCACAGACAGCTTAAGAGAATTTATATCTAGCATGATTTCATAATCCCCTGCACTACACAAAATTTACAGTCAGATGTGGTTAATCAAGTAGCCATTTGCCACCTTTACCCAAGTGTCTCATTCACATCTGGGGTCGTAGATTCAGTAAAGAAAATCAATGACAAGGTGGCTTCTGACATTTTTACAGCAAATGGCAAAAATAAATTATAGGACCAAAATTGAAGTTGTACCTGAGACAGTGGATGGTACTGCAAACAGACAGTAATAAAAAAACCACAACAATGACCACGAAAACAGAAACTGCTGGAAAAGCTCAGCAGGTCTGGCAGCAGCTGTGAAGAGAAATCAGAGTTAATGTTTCGGATCCAGTGACCCTCCCTCTGAGGAGTTCTGATAAAGGATCATCAGACCTGAAACATTTACTCTTAGTTTTCTTCACAGATGCTGCCAGACTTGATTAGCCTTTCCAGCAATTTCTGTTTTTGTTTCTGATTACAGTTCTTCCAGTTTTTAATCATAATAATGGCTATATTTTGTTGAAAATAATAATCTTTCCAGTGTTAACTTGTAACATTAAACCAAAATGACAAGGTTTTGACAAGTTAAATTCTGGTCAATCTTTCCTAACTCTGTGCATTTTCGACTTGTTTTGATCCCTAAGCTTTTTATGCAGTGATTGGGTAACAGTGTTTAAGATGAGTTTTAAATTAAAAAAAAATCAAATTTTAAGGCTAAAGGAAATTACAAAAAAAATGGGCTGGTAAAGTAGCAAGGACTTCCTTTAGAAATGCCTAAAATCTAATAATATTGAAAGAAGAGGAGGGTTGCTCAGCAATGAAAACTGAAGCTACGTGGAGGACAAAGAAGTGATGCAGACATTAAAATGATTTTTTTTTAGAACTGCAAGGGAATACCAGAGGAGGATAATGAAGAATTAGGAGACAGGCAATGCAGAGAAAATGAACACAACTTGAAGATAGCATTTTCCCTAAGCAGTTAAACAGTTCAAGTTGGCCACAATTTTTCAATTCTCCTTAAATAACTAAAGGGACTGATAAGTACTCAATAAAATAGACAGGATCAGGTCAGTAGAAAGACAAAGTTGTTTAGTCAGTTACAGTCAAAATCTAGGAATCTACAAACCAACATTAACTTAACTGTAATTTGCCCAACGCAAACTGTGTTTGTAATTGTTCATCTAAGTTATTTGAATAAAAGAAATTTGGTGGATGCAGCAAGTTTAGATTTTCACAAAGCATTCAATATAATGTTTCAAGTTTCAACATGTGCTGTGTTAAAAATACATGGATGTAAAAAATGATTTTGGGTAAATGACCACTGTTGAACATTTGAAAGCTTCACAAGGGCTATAACACTGTTCTCAGCACTGGTTTGACATCTGTTGCATAATTATTTAGGATATATGGCACAAAACAAATTATTCAGCCCAACCAGGACATTTATTTTCTACTTAGTTTTCTCCTATTTTTCTTCAATTATATTTATCATAACCCTCTACCCTATATCCTTCCACGATTGTGGTAAAATAAGTCGGGGGGGGGGTCGACAGCGGACTGTTTGACTTTTATCAAACAAGATTTTGTTTTTATTCTAATACTCTAAATTGTTTTGCACAAGCTACATCCATACATTAGGAGTAACATTATGAAGTTTGCAGATAATACCAATGTCAGGAAAGCTGTGACGAGGTGGGTTGTACATTTTAGGATGGAGAGAATGATAAAATTGGCAGAAGCATTATATATGAATATCAATGCAGAGAATCTGGAATGGAAAGCTATAAGCAGAAACAGCAACTATAAAATTAGCATGTCATAAAAATGCATCTAGTTCTTTATTGTCCTTCAGGAAAGAAATCAGCAAACCTTATCTGGTCTGGTCAATGTGACTCTGGACATACACTTATGTAACGGAATCTCAAATACCCTCTGATATAGATGAAGGATTCACTTAGTTCTATCAAACTACTATGAGGAACAATAATAAAACAAAGTGGACCACCCAACATTGGCCCAGGTAATGGGCACAAGAAAGCCACACTCTAATTGGAAATGATATCCTCAGTTACCTTTGGGAAATTTATGCCACTTCTGGCCCACAGATGGCTCAGACAGGAATCTGATATTATATTCTCAGCATCATATCTGTCAGCTAATTTTACAATTCAACATTATTCCATACTGTGTTCTGTACTATCAGAAAGATAGATCCACTAAAGGTGACAGCACAATGATTTTTGAAGTTTACGACACAAACTCTGGACTGGTGAAGTATTGTGACATTAAGCCAAACATGGCCAATAAAATAGCCTGATTAGTATCTAATGTCCTGCTTCTGCTGATATATCAGCATTCTCTGTGGGTTGGAATCATTCCTAGCATACAGGCAGATGGCTGTGACTGCTGAAAGTCAGCCTCTCAGCTCCAGGACATGTCTGGAGTTCCTTAGACTAGTGTCCTAGATTCAACTAACTACAGCTGCTTCATCAATCACCTACCCTCCCTCAAAGTCAGGACATTTGCTGATGACTGCACAATGACTCAGATACAGAAGCAGTCTGTATCCAAACGCAGCAAGACATCCAGTTTAGGCCAAAACGTGGCAACTAACATTTGCACGAGACAAAGAATTACCATCTCCATGAAGAGACAATCCTCTTGACATTCAATGGTGTTATCCTCACTGACTCCTCCATTATCAACATTCTCAGAAGTTACCACTGACCAGAAACTGAACTGGACTTGCCACATAAACACAGTGGCTGCAAAAGCATGTCAGAGACTCTGATAATTGCAGCAAATAACTCATCTTCTGACTCCCTAAAGCCTATCCAGAAGTTAGGAGTGCAGTGGAATACTCCCCACTTGACTGTATGAGTGCAACTCCAACTATACTCAAGGAACGTTAGCCAGGACAAAGCAGCCACCTGATTATTTGTGGATGTGGCACCATTTGTTCTCTCCTCCATTGATGCCTGTTAGAAGTGCTTACCATTTATGCAATGCAATGTAATGCTGAACTTCACCGAAGATCCTTAGATATCACCTTTCAAACCCTTGACAAATACCATCTAGAAGCATAAAGTCATCAGATACATAGGAACACTACCACCTGCAAGCTCTCCTCCAAGCCACTTACCAGACTGACTTGGAAATACATTGCCATGCTTACAGTGTCATTGCAACAACTTCCTGGAATTCCATCCCTAACGGCATTGCAGGTCTAACCACAGTTGTTCAAGTGTGCAGCTCACCACCACCTACCTTCTCCAGAACAACTAGGCAAAAGCAATAAATATTGGTCCGGCCATCAATAGCCATGCCCCATGAGTGATTTTTATAAAAAATTCATGATAAACAGTAAACACACCATGCTTATAGATAGTGCTCCCACAGCCAATGGATCAGATTAACATTTTGAATTTATAAAGGACCTTCAATGTAATAAAATATTCCAAGCTATATCACAGAAAATTATTAAACAGGGTCATGAGGAGAAGATGATCAAGCAGGCCTGTTTTGAAGGGCACCTTAAAGGAAGAAAGGAAGGAAAAGTGGTAAAGGGGCTTTGGGAAAGGCTTCCAAAGCTAAGTGCCTTGAGAGCTGTAAACATGACCACCAAAGGGAGAACAATTAAAATTGGGAATTCCCAAAATACCAGAATTTGAAGACAGATGTTCCAGAAAGTTCTATGACTTAGGGAGATTACAAAGATGGAGAAGGCCAAGCAAATAAAGACTTTTTTTAAAAAAAAGGCATATTTAACCAGTAACCAATTAAGGTCCATCAGCAAACAAGCAATAGGTGAAACTATCGCAGGAATTTTGGACCACCTCAATTTCACAAAGAGAAGAACTTGGGAAGCTGGCCAAGAGTCTGTTACAACAGTCAAGTACAGATGCAACAAACACATGAATTTCAGCAGCAGTGACACCGTCTGCTTAAGTTAAAGAGGTAATGAAGTCATACAACACAGAAAAGGACCCTTCAGTCTAACTCGCCCATGCTGACCAGGTTTCCCAACCTAAACTAGTTTCACTTCCTGCGTTTGGCCCATATTCCTCTGAACTTTTCCTATTCATGTACCTGTCCAAATGACTGTACACACATCTACCACTTCCTCTGGCAGTTCATTCCATGTATACGCCATGAAAAAGTTGCCACTCAAGTCCTTTTAAATCTTTCCCCTCACTCCTTAAATCTATGCCCTCTAGTTTTGGACTCACCTACCCTAAGGAGAAGACCGTCACTCTTCACCTTATCTATGCTCCTCACAATCTAATAAACCTCTATAAGGCCATTCCTCAACCTCCTATGGTCCAGGGGAAAATGTCCCATTCTTTTCAGCCTCCTCTTATAACTTAAACTGACCAATTGCAGTAACGTCCTTGTAAATCTTCTCTGCATTCTTTCCAATTTAATAACATCCTTCCTATAGCTGGACAACCAGAACTGCATGCAAAAGCGGCTTCAACAATGCCCTACAAAGTCGCAATGTGATGTCCCAATTCCTATACTCCATGCTCTGGCCAATGAAGTATGCCAAACGCCTTCTTCAGCATCTTGTCTACTTGCGATGTTACTTCCAAGGAACGTTGTACCTGAACTCCTAGATCTTTGTTCAACCACATTCCCCAAGGCCCTACCATCAATTGCATAAATTCTGCCTTGATTTGTCTTACCAAAATGCACATTAACAAAGATGGAAGAGAAGTATTCCCAAGTGAACAAAGGATTGCCTTTTATGTTCTGTGTTAAGAAGTTCACCCATTTCCTTTATAGCAGGCACTTTGTGCTGTTGACAGGCCACAGTCTGCTAACCTCAATTTCTGGCCCATATGTGGGAATCCAGAAAATGGCCTGCAGAGGTGGGCACTGACTCGCTCAGCCTACTCACATGAAATCAGATACCAATAGTCGGAGAAGTACAGCAAGCAGATGCTTTGTCACCCACTACCAGGAAATAAAGATGTTCCCGACTGGAACCTAAATAGGCAGTCACAATGATGGCACTGATGTGGAAACTCAAAGACAGAGTTGTACAGCATGAAAACAGACCTTATGGTCCAACTCGGCCATGCCGACTAGATATCCTAAACGAATCTGGACCCATTTGCCCAGCATCTGGCCCAGAGCCCTCTAAACCTTGTCTATTCAATCCCATCCAGATGCCTTTTAAATGTTGTAATTCATATTGTAACAACAATAAGATGACTTTAAGAGGGATGTGGGCCAAATACTGGCAAATGGGATTAAATTAATTTAGGTTATCTAGTCAACATGGATGAGTTGGACCAAAAGGTCTGTCCTCATGCTGTACAGCTCCATGACCCTATAATTTGAATCCACAACTTTCTGACACAAGTAGAGTTGAAATCAAAACTATATCACTTAATCATTCTGCACTAATGAACCCATAACTTAAGTCTTGGCTTCTTTCTCCACTGTTGGAATTCTAATGATTCATGGATCAAGAATTGGACTCCAAATACAAGAATACCAAACCAAGAATTTGAGTTAACCATTGTTTCAAAAATCATTTCTATTTATATATCATTTTATCTCATCTCTTTCAATTAATTTATTTCATTCTTTAACATAAATCACAAATGTTTTCAATCAATCAGAATTTCACATGAAAAATGTGAAAATTACACTGACAAGATTACATTTCTCACAGGAAAAAAATAGTGATTTTTCAAAAAAAAAGTCTGAGTTGGCTCACAAAGGTCACTTACCACTGGCATGTAAATGTCTCACTATCTGCTTCCAACAAGCTGGCAGAGGGAACTCCAAGAGGCCTTGATGCTACAGAAATCAAATGAGAAAAGAATATATAATGCTGTCTGGCAAACTTACTTCAACTGAACCGGAATTGAAAAGTACCAGTGATTAGCTGGATGAGGTTGGACTGATTAATATTCATTCATCTGAATATGTTCTTCCTAATTCTTCATGCTTTAGAACTGCATGCTTCTGTACTAGTTTAAAATTAAGACATATTCATGCATATTATGCTTATGCTGCAACTAAATAGGGAAAATATTAATTAACAAACACATTACATTAACTTGAGTACAGTATTGTTCATTTCCCTAAACATACTAAATCAAAAGGGCTGCATGCTCTGAGGACAGACAATCTCACACCGATTGCTACTCTGGTCCTGTTTTTGAAACAAAAGAAGGGAGAGCTGTATTTCTGAGGAGATGCCACCCACGTCTCCTTTGGAAATGCGAAGCCATATGTCCACTCTGATGGTTCTTTCAAAGTATAAAACGGTTGGAGATGGCAAACCCCATTCCCTTTTCAGTGTAGTCAGCTGTCATGTTTTGAAATTTACAGGTCCTGACAGACATTTTGAAAGCAGCTTTCAAACCATAAGGACATAAGGTTAACTGTGATGTTATTATGCTGGGATGTAGGATGTCAGATAGCAAGGTGGTAGTATCAGATGGTAACATGACAAAGGGTTGGATGTAAATGAGTAAGGGGTATGGTGCAGGAGCATAGGATGCCAAGTAGGAAGGGTACCGGGGTCAAAGGGCGCAGGTAAGTGATGCAGTGTTTAAGTTAGATCAGATGTGTGGGAGAAAGAAGAGTTTGATGGGGACAGGGAGAGTTGGTGTGGGGTTTGGGGGTTTGGAGGGGTAGTGGTGGACGGGGGGGGGGGGGGGGGGGGAAAGAGGGTGAAGAGTCAGGTCGAGGTCTGGAGGGTGTAGAAGGCTGAGGAGAGGTGTGGTTGGGAATGTGTGGCTGGGAATGTGTGGCAAGAAAACATGGGGCCTGTTGAACAGTTGAACTCCTGACAATCCATGCATTTAATAAACAAACTTTTTCCTCAGTAACTATTTACTTTACTGCATTGGCACCCTCTGAATTTTCCTGATTTGAATGGAGACTGAAGGTTCCAGGTGGTGAGGAAATGTCCATTGGAATCTTCAATCTCTAAGGAAATTTCTTCCGAGTCTGACAGATTCCACAGACTCCCCATTGGCAACTCCCATATACTCTGGAATAAAGATCGCCTGGCAATCAGAAAATCCTGGCTAAAGTCAGACTGCAAGAATGGGTAGTGCCACAATTATTCCTTTCACAGGACAACTTCAATGAAAATACTCATAGTAAATGGGAAGGTGAGTTATTTGGCAACAATGTGGTAGTGCAGGTGCACAAAATGCTGGGGACCAGCTGGTTTTTGGACTTCAGAGTTTTTCAAATTTCAGAATAAGTGACAGTTTGATGGTGAAATTTGTAAAAAGTCTTATCGGAGGAGTAGACTCACTCAGTAAAACTGCCTCTTGAGACAACATTGAGGCCTGCCAGTGCTGGGCCACGCCACGCCACCCCACCCCCGCGTCATATTTGAGTGACGCACATCAAGTGGGTGTGGAGTTGGGTTAACTGTTTGCACACCAAACAACTTTGCCAATGAGGAAAAAAAAACTTCACAAAAAACCTTTGGACTTTGAAGCTTTTCGGATTTTCAGATAAAGGGTTGTCTACCTGTAATGTGTAAAGTTAAATCAGTAAGGAACTACCTTACCTAATTCCTCAAAGAGGAAGTGACTGGGTTGAATAAAGTATGGTAAAATATGTGGTTAAACTGACCTGCTTCTTTAAGACTGCAAAATTTACTCAGGTCATAGCAGAAAATCAATTATTCATTTATTCAATTACTGTTCAATCACTTATTAAATACAATTACTGCAACAATAACTATCTCTGTGGTTCACTGCTGCTACTAACGGAAATCTGTTGCCCAACTTTAACAAACTACAAGCTCATTGCTACATTCTGTTTGTTCATTTGTAATTTGTTCAATACATTCATAAAACAGCATCCAATCAACAGCTAAATTTGGAATGCCTAACATATAATCCCAATTTAGGAGTCCCTATGAACTGACACCCCCCAACTGCTCACTAGGTATCAGTGAGCAGATTATTTTTGATGAAGTGCCGTTTAACAGAACTGTCTTCAGCACCTTCCACCACATTGATAATGGAGGAGAGCAGGCTGATGGGTACAATTGGCTGGATTAATGTGCCCTGCTTTTGGTGGACAGAAGATAACTTTGGCATTTATTCAGTCCAAAAAAATTTGCCTATGTTGTAATTTCACTAGAACAGCTTGGTTAGGAGTGGAGATACTTTTGGAACACAATTCTTCAGTACTATTGCTGGAAAGTTGTCAGGTCCCACATCTGTTGCACCACCTTACATTACAGCAAAGTATGCCAAACAACGTCATCTCTTCTTTGATGACAACTGAAGTGCAATGTAGTGATCGAGTGTTAGAGGTCTACAGCACAGAAAAAAGCAGCCCCTTGGCCCATCAAGTCCATGTATGAACAAAATCAAGCACCTTATTATTCTAATCCCATTTTCCAGCACTTGGTCTATAGTTTTGGCATCGCAATGCCGATCTAAATACTTCTTAAATATTATGAGAGTTTCTATCTTTACCCAGCCTTTTAGGCAGTGAGTTTCAGATTCCTATCATCCTCTGGGGGGAAAAAAAATCCTGTAAACTATCCCCTCTAAATCTCCTTCTCTAGTTATCTTTTTACTCTTACTGTACCTGCAAAATAACTTGGGTGTTTCTTTTAATTTACCTGTCATTATCCTTCCATGTCTCTTTTTAAGTTCCCTCTTACACCTTCTATACTCCGCTTCTGCTGCTTTGAGCCCTCAGTGTCTGCAATACATCTCCTAATTTCTCTTTATCCAATCCTGTAAATCCTTCGACATCCAAGGTACACTAGTTTTGTTGTTCCCACCCTTTCTCTGTACTAGGGCATTTCTTTCTTGAATGCATCTATTGGTGTGACATAGATGTACCTGCACATCTCTGCCCACAGTCCACCCAGACCAAATCATGTCTGATTTTATTAAAATCTACCTACCCCTAGATTAGAATTTAAGATTTCTGGTCTATACTGTCCTTTTGCCTACAATCTTGAATTTAATGGAGCTGTGACCACAGTCTGTAAAATGCTCCCTCCAATAATACTTCAGTCACTTGCCTAAAACCTCATTCCTTACATTTAAGTCCAGGACTTCCCCTCTCTTGTCAGGCCTTCTCCATACTGGCTTAAATTATTCTCCTGGATGCATGTTAAGAATTCTGCTTCCTCTAAACTTTCACACTATGACTACCCTAGTTCTTGTTGGGAAACTGGAACCCCCTCCAACATAATTACCCTATTGCTTTTTTTACTTCTGATTTGATTGCTCTTTCTACAGCTTCTTACATTCCTGGAAAGCTCAACTCTCAGCAGAAGACCAAAGTTCTCTCAAATTACCAGACTGCATCCACTGAAAATGATATGACCTCCTCTGCACAAAAGAAGAATGTATCCATCAGCTGCTTTATGCATCTGAACATGACTGACTAAGGTATATTTCATTGATTACTGGCACTGAACCAAAACCATGCCGAAATAGACAGAAGTCTGGTATTCCTAGAGGATAGGCCTGGGTCAGATTCCACTAAACTGTAAAACTCTAAGAACCTTTTTATTAATTAATGAACTTTGATCAGCTGGGAACAAAGGTGGAAACTTTATAGGGTAGGGTAGTCAATGGCAGGAAGTGCAGGTAACAGAAACTAGGGTGTTGTTTTGTAGCAAGTGACTGCTAGGTTAAAAGTCCATCTGCTCGGAAGTCTCAGAAGGGGACATTTCCATTGATCAGAGTATGGTAATAGGAGCACCACCAGCTGACACCTTAGTCAGTCTGATATTCGCATAGTGTACAGTTTAGTGGGAGTGGTTATTGGAAATTACAGGCAGATCTGCTACACGGGTAGTCTTTGTAAAATGAATATTCTGTAAGTGAGATAGGGTTGAATTAACTGAGAATTTAAAGACTGAACTTTTTTTAGAAAAATATTTTTCCATAAATGATTTACTATTACATGAACTTGGCTATTCATAATTTTGTAGAACCTCAGAATTGGGCTACTACTTTCAAGATTTGGTGGTGAGACTACATGCAGACTGAAATGGATTTTCTTGGCATTAAATAGGAACATAAGTTGAACATCTTTTGTTGAGCAACTAACATTATGTACATGTAATATTTAAAATCACTGTCATAGCATTACCAGTACTCAATATTTTATTTAATGTGCCTTGTATGAACAGGGAAATTAGAGTGGTGGTGTGGGCTCTTTCAATATACAGAGTAAAAATTGCGTTAAAATTCCAGACTTCACTTGTCATTAGAGACTTCACCAAGTAAAGGTACAATCCACATTATGCGTGAGAGATCTACTTACAAATGTGGCCAATGATGACCAAATGTCTAGCATAAAAGCCCAAATAGTCTGAACGTTTTACTGTCATGAAATGTTTTGGGAAAGATTCACTACATTCAATCCAATATATTCTGTACTATCGAAGCCTGCAGTCAATACCTCAGGTTTCAAATTATTATTCTTGACTCAAGTATAAAATCTTTGCGAAGTTTTGTAATTTTCATTATGCATTTGTATAAAGGACTTCAGATGCAAGCATTTAAGCAAATACTTTATTACAATTGTTCTTCCAGCAGTAAAGAACAATTCTAAAAATATTACACAATGTTTACATCAAATATGCTTATTGACAAAAACATCCATACCGGACTGCCTTGCACATAAAATTGGACATTTTCTTGAAAGCTAATATAATTCTCAAACAAAGGGAAGTTTCCATCTTATTTCCTTTGACCCCCATCATTTTTCCTAAACTCGCCTTTTTTCTAAGCCAGAGTAATCAATCGCTTTTTAAAAAAGCCCTAATTTCATCCCATTGTACTCCTAAGTCAATGAATATCATGGTTGGGTTGGGTATGCCTCTGAGCTTTTCCGTTACCATTACCTCTGCAACCATTTCTTGGCAGAAGTCTTTTCCCCATAGAGCAAAATGTCACAATGAAATTTCCTCTACATTGGGGAGATCAACACAAAGAATAGCATTATATAGAATGCCCATGTTCAGGGTGCAAATGTGACCCTAAACTTCTTGTCACATTATTTCAAATTTCTGCCAACTGCCTTCTACACTGTTCCAATGAAATTTAATGCAAGTTCAAGGCAGATGGGATTTAGTAGCTGAAGAAAATCCAATAACCAACTGGTAAGATGAATCCTAGGAGTCAATTTCACTCAATGAATAAGGAAACAAGATAGATGCTTTAGAAACTATAACTGAGTAATGATAAATATCCAGTACTTTCAAATTATTATTTGATCCTGATTGAAGTAGGAGCTCAAGATATTTTGCTGTCCCTAATTCAGGGAGGGTTAGGGTGAATCACAGCTATCCATTTGTTTTTACTTTAATTCATTCACAGTGGGTGTTGCTGGCTTGGCCAGCATTTACTGCTTATCCCTAATTGTCCAGTTAAGAGTGAACCACATTGCTATGGGCCTGGTTACATGTACGTTACACCCAGTCCCCTTCCCTCAGGGATTTTAGAGGATGGGCTTTTCCGACAATTGACAAGAGTTTCAGCGAATCACTGCACAAACTGGAGGAGCAACTTATCTTCAGATTAGGCATTTGACAACCTTCTGGACTTTAACATTAGAGTGCAATATCTTCAGATTGTGAACCCACTCCGTTCCTTCCATTTCTTTTAGCTTTACGTGTTACATTCTGTCACCATGTCCTCTCCACCATCTCCAGAGTGGCTGTTTGTTCTTTCCAGTTTGGCAGTTATGCACAAATTGTTCTACCACTCTCACGTTCCAATCACTTAATCTGCGCTATCAACATCCTTTCTCCCCTAGCACTCCACACCACCACTATTGCAAAAAGTGTTGCCCCCCTCCATACTTCACATCAATTCCACATCTAGACTCAAAAAGCTAGCTTCCTCTCTTTCCATTGATGCTGCCTGACCCGCTGTGATTTCCAGCATTTTTTGATTTCATTACAGATTCCAGCATCTGCAGTAATTTGCTCCAACAAGAATATCATAGCAATCATAGACTCTTATTTCTAGATGTTTAATTGAATGCAAATTCCACCATCTGCCATGGTGAGATTCAAACCCAGGTCACCGGTGTTGTTATGCATGTGTGTTAAGATAGTGGGTCAGGTAACCCAGATTTGGGAGCTAGGGGAGGCTGTCTAAAAACAGACTGAGGGGCCGGGAGGATGCACAATAAAACATTCCCTATTCAGGTTGACCCTCTGTCTACTTCATGTTCTATTTGTGGTTCCAAAATTACAACAACTGGTGATGAGAGTGGGATATGAGCTGCAGACTGTGCACTAATGCAGTTTATTTTGTCAGGAGGAAGGATGTCACCCAGACTCCCAAAATGGCATGGAATTGTAGAGGTAACATCAAGGGAAGCTATCACAAGGGGACTCAGGCTGCAGTCAATGTCAAGGAAGAACAATACGCACCGGAAGGAGGTCAAGAGCAGGTGTGAAGGGATTTGGGCCACAGCCATTGGCTGAAGAGGGGAGTGCTCGCCCGACAGCTTACCGAAGTTGTTGCGGACAGCAGTCACAATGGGACTCAGACTGTGGGCGATGCCAGAGAACAATGGTATGCTAACAAAGTGGGCGACAGAGTGACTGGTGCAGACAGCATTCATGCAGGAGACCAGCTGTGAACAGCAATTAGACACATGGCAGGAAACTAAAATGACAGGCCAATTTGGAGCAATAGGACCATTTAATGAAGAGATGGAATGTTGGATTCTGTACACTGAATATTTTGATGTGAATTTAAATGTAAATAAGGTGGCTGAAGGCATAATTATACCAGTTTTCTTGAGTATCACTGGGAGCTAAGGAGTGCGATGCAACCAGAAAAACCCATAGAGAAAACATACTAAGAACTATGCTGTGTTGGGAATTTATTTTGCACCAAAGCCACTGATGATCATGGAATGTTTCCCTTTTTATAGATGGATACAGCAAGAAGAAAAGTCCAATGCCAATTTGTGGCTGCCTTGAAGTTAGCAGAACACTGCAAACTTGGATAGTTCCTCCAAGTCGCCTTGCGGGACTGTTTGGCTTGTGGCTTCTGACGGAAGTGACTAACAAGGTGAGACCTGAATTTCAAATCAGCTTTTGAAATTGCTACCTTGATGAGATTGAATACCAGGGAAGCAGCAGAGTTGAGTGACAATACCTGGGAGCATAGAGCAGTGGAAACTCAGTAGGGTGCAGTACCATTCTTTGAATACCACTGATGTGGCATGAGTGCCCCAAAGAGTCGATGTGCTGGACTCGCGAAGCCCAGTGCTGGGTAAACGAGTGGGCCATATTGCCTGAAATTGCTTGGTACAACACAACACAAGCAAGAGAAGGGGTGTCTAAAGGAGACAATTCAGAGGATAAGATCGTACGTGCTGCTACCCAGGGAGTAGACTGGGAGTCAGCCGGGTCTGTGGGAGAAGTCGAAGGCCCAGAGTTAGCAGAATTTCAGTTAAACATCCTGTTGGCGTGGGGTGAAGCTAATAGTTTCTGGGTTCTTCCCAAATTAGAGGGTAAAACAGTGAAGATGGGAATGGATATGGTGTAGTGGTGTCTGATTCCCAAATCAATATATAGGGAAAAGTAAAGGCACTGTCACTGCCTGCCAAGATTATACTACAGACATACGTGGAACAACTGTTGCCATTGAAGGGCTATGTACTAGCAAAAATATAGCTAAGGGAACAATGTGCCCAATTGCCTCTGCACATAGTGAAAGACAACTACTCTGCATTATTATAATGCTCTTGATTACAGTAATTAAAGTTAAATTGGGTATGGTTAATAGACTGGCAGATTCAGAAATGAGTTTGCAAGATATTCCAGACAGGTAGGAGGATGCCTTTAAAGGGAACCCTGGGGAAAATAAAAGGATTAGAAATTAAACCCAAGTTGAAGTAGGAGGCTCATCCAAGTAATCTGAAGGTGCATCCAGTACTGTATGCTGTCATGCCTAAAGTGAAGGTGGAGCTGGAACTGCTGAAAAATCTGGGATTGTTGAACCAGTAGCCACCACTGAATAGATTACTCCAATTATCCTAGTCTTAAACACAAATGACACAGAGACTCAATACCCACTTCCACGTATTGAGAATCTGTTCAGTGGACTGGCTAAGGAAATTGATTCTCAAAAATGGATCTGTTGCAGGCCTATTTGCGACTGGGGAGTCATGAAGGAGCTCCAGTCACCATTGACAATAGTGACACACAGGGTCTGTTCCACTACAAGCGACTGCCTTTTGGCATCATATCTGCATGACATTCTGGTCACTGGATCCTCGGAGGAGAACCATTTGAGAAACCTAGAAAAAACCCTAAAAAAGGTTGTATACACACAACTTAGAATTTAAAAAAAGAGAGAAATGTAAGTTTTTTAAAGAAAGGCTCCATAGAATACCTGAGCTATGTAATTGATGAGGAGGGACTACACAAGATGCCCAAGATGGAAGTTGTCATAAAGGCCTCTAGAGCAGAGAATGTGTCTCAATTGAAATTGTTCTTGGGACTTGTAAATTACTAGACCAAATTCATGTCTGATCTGGCAACTGTGCATTGGTTGGGAAAAAGGTGATCATGGAAATTGACCAGGAATGTGGGGGGAGATGAAACAAATCCTAAAAAGGCCGCAAGTGTTGACTCACTTCGATCCAAAGTGAGCTGCAGCTGGCTAATGGGGTTGGCATTGTCCTGTCACACATTTTGCCGAATGGAGAGGCAAGGCCCATTACAATTGCATCAAGGTCACAGAGTCATACAGCATGGAAACTGACCCTTCAGTCCAACTTGCCCCTGCCAACCAGGTTTCCCAAACTAAACTAGCCCCATTTGCTTTCATTTGGCTCATATCCCTCTAAACTTTGCCTATTCTTATACTTGTCCAAATGTTTTAAATATTGTAACTGCACCTGCATGTATCACTTCCTCTGGCAGTTCATTCCATATGCAAATTATCCTCTTTGTGAAACAAATCCCCCTTAGGCCCCTTTCAAATCATTCCCTCGCCACCTTAAACCTAAGACTTCTAGTTTTGAACTCCACATTCTCTCTCCCCCCAGTAGAGAAAAGGCCTTTGCTATTTACCTTGTCTATGACCATCATGATTTGATACATCTTATAAGGTATATACACCTTATATATCTCAACCTCCAACGCTTAGGGAAAATGTCCCAGCCTATTCTTATAACTCTCACCCTCCAGTCCCAATAGCAATCGTGTAAATCTTTTCTGCACCCTTTTCAATTAAATAACAATCTTCCTACAAAAGGGCAACCAGAACTGTATATAGTACTCCAAAGGTGGTCTCACCAATGTCTTGCACAGCCGTAGAATCCCTACAGTGTGGGAACATGCCCTTCGGCCCAACAAGTCCACAATGACCCTCTGAAGAGTAACCCACCCAGACCCATTCCCCTACCCTATTATCCTATATTTACCCCGAACCAATGGGCAAATTCTCAACTCCTATACTTAATGCTGTGACCAATGAAGGCAAATGTGCCAAATTCTTCACTGGCCTGTCTACCTGCGATGCCACATTCAAGGAACTACATACGTGAACCCCTAGGTTTCTCTGTTCGATGACATTGTCCAGGCCCAACCATGAACTGTAAATGCTGCCTTTGTCTTACCAAAATGCACACCAATGAAGAAGAGAAGTATGTCCAAGTAGAAAAAAAAGGAAGGATTGGCTTTGCTTTCATCATAGAATCACAGAATCCCTACAGTGTGTAAACAGTCCACACCAACCCTCCAAAGAATAACCCACCCAGACCCATTCACCTACCTTATTACTGTACATTTCCCCTAATATACCTAACCCACACATCCCTGAACACAATGGGCAAGCTAGCATGGCCAATTCACCTAATCTGAACATCTTTAGACTGTGGGAGGAAACTGGAGCACCCTGAGGAAACTCACGCAGATATGCGGAGAATGTATAATCTCCACACAGACAGTCGCCTGAGGCTGAAATTGAACCTGGGTCCTTGGCCCTGTGAGGCAGCAATGCTAACCACTGAGCCACTGTGTTTGGTAAGATGATGATCTTTCCAGAAAATCAACAATTTCAATTACAGCAGACACTTAATGCTACTGACAGACCACAGGCTGCTAATCTCCATTTCTGGCCCTTATACAGGAAAATTGTCAATAGTGGCAGCATGCCTGCAGAGACAGGCACTGGCTCTGTCTACTCATATGAATTCAATACCAACAGTCGGAGAAACACAGCAATACAGATGCTTTGTAAACCATTACCAGGAAATGAGGGCATTCTCAACTGAAATTTATATATTTTTTTCCAGTAAGACCAGGTGCCAGTGTTAGCCAGTCAAGTGTGGAACGCTACCTGGAATGTCCTGGTCTTGAGCCTAGTGGTGCACTTAGTCCTGAAATGAAGGACTTGTCATAGAAACTGCTCAGAATTACACTCTTACCTGTCCAGGAGGTAAGAATTGTTGTACAAGATTGGTTTTTAATGTGGGGAATGAGAGTTCTTATTCCTACCCTGTTAAGAGAAAAGGTGTTGGAACAAGTGCACCAATGGCAACCCGGTGGGGTGCAAATTGGCAGTTGAACTTGGACGCCCAGACTGAGAAGAAAACAGGATCGTGCAGATCCTGCACATTAGTAAGAAAAGCTTGTCATTACTTCACCTTGGGAATGGCCTCAAAGGATTCAACTCAACTAGGATGGCAACTCAACAATGTTCCTCAGGAATGCCACATGCAATGACCCAGCGCTCGCTAGCATCCCTAATATTCAACCGCCAGCTGAGAACCATGTTTACAGCCAGAAGCAACAAGAGATGAGATAGAGAGAATTCAAAAAGCTAAGAAAGGTGGGAACCTTGCGATAAAGGGTATTTCAAAAAAGAAAGACCCTGTTTGCCAGGAATTACACATCGGGGAAAAAACAGATCCCAGCAGTGGTTCAAACAGGACTGTTGTCATATACAGTGTAAACTAGGGATGAAACTGGCCTTGAGGAGACATGCAGAATTGCTGGGTGCTCGATCTCACCAAAGGGGGAGGTGCCTCAGAATACCTTGCCGGTCCAGATGGGACCAATGGTGTTAACCAAGTCAAGTGCCTCAGGCCAGAGTTGGGCATACAAGGAGGAAACACCAGCAGCATCACCGAGCAGCAACAGCCATAGAGGGACACAAGTGCAGGACAAGAGGAGCTTCCAGAAGCCAGAGAGACTACGCTAGAACAGGTTCCTGAAATGAGGAGATGGTCTTTGACATGATCAGTATCACAGGGGGATAGCAATTCCTCAATGTAAACTATGGAGGGTGCATTTCCTTTTCCTATGCTTCTTTTTTGTACATATTGTTGGATGTATAGGATACGTGTGTATGTGTGCAAGTGTGTACACATATGGAAAAATAAAGGGAGCGGGCAGTTAGCTGTGTAGTTTTGTGTGTTGCCATTTTAATAGATCTGGTCAGGTAACCTGGAGGCAGGAGCTACAGGAGCAGTCTAAAATCAACTGTGGAGCTGAGAGGGTGCACAATAAAAGTATTCCCTATTCAAGGCAACCCTTCGTCTACTTCATGTTCTGCTTATGGCTCTCAAGAACCACAAACACAATAGCCTGAAAATTATCAGGTGTCTGGATTAATTGTTCTTGATAACAGCATTAGGCCACAGCCTCCGCTGCCATGGCAATGACTGACATCAATGCATAATCCATATCACTTCATTCAATATCTAAACAGGACAGAGATAAGTGCAATTATTTTTGACTGGATTCAGACAAAGCAAAGGGGTCACAAAAGGTTAACAAATGAATCAGACTGGAGGACTAAATCATAATGGAAGATATCAGAGACTGCTTACAAATCTGCCCCAAGTCAATTCAATGCTATTTTGGCTAAATATATAAGTGGATTGAATCAAATATCATACCTGTTACAGGGGTGCTCTGATTTGAAACATTTTCTGTTGTGACTGATCGAGTGGTCTCAGGTGTTGGCTGCTGAAGAATGCTCTGCTGTTCTACTAACTTGACTGCAGCTAGTGCATCAGGAGGAAAGTTCTGCATGTCCACAGAAACTAGGCAAACAAGCTGATCTGAAAATGATAACAGACTTTATATGAAATCAAACGTGTTACCTAACTTTTAGAAATCATCTGATATTACTAGCTTTGCAATTAATAAATGTTTTTATCAGAAATGTATAACAAAGGCTAGTAAATACAGCAGAGAGTGTGTGGGAGAATTTGAACAGTATTCTTCTGATAACCTCATAAATTATGTAAGTGGTTTTAGATTTACATCATTCCCCAGGACTTTTGCCCATGTTACAGCAGCTGGTAATTTACACAAGATAATTTAGACAATTCACTACAAACCTGGTGTAGTGCCCCTTTCAGTTTACTCTACAAAATAAAAATCTTTTTGAATCGTACTACAATCCAATTAAAATCCTTTAAATAGTTTTAAAAACGCAAATTGTACTTTCAGAAAGTTTGAGTTAAAAATTATTCAGAAATTATGATTCTCATGACTGAATTTTTAATCAAAAATAGTTTTGCTGGCTAGTTACACAGGACAACTAGATCAGCACTGCAAGGCATTCACAGAAGTGACTGACATTTGTAGGTATTTAAGGACATTTTCCTTTTGCCTTCATTTGTTTTTTTTTAAAAAAATCTTCCAATATTTATATTGTTCTGTATCTGCTGGTTTTAAAGCTGCACTATAATCATCCAATGCCTCTTGTTCACCATGCATTCCTCAATTGAAATTCTTAAGTTTGCAGAAATTAGGTGTCATAACACAAATCTAAAAATCTAATCGTCCAGATTTGATAAAGGAACATTCCCTATTAGAAACTAGGCCTTATGGGGGGTCATTAAATAACAATCTACAATCTCTGAAATGATGATAGATCTGTGGATGTAAAGTCAGGAGCAGTGCACTACTCAGCTTCGTGGTTTGGGAGGGGTCAATTGAAGGGAAGTTTAAAAAAAAATCTAAAAGAAATGAGAGAATCGAGAGGTGCAGATAGAGAAGAGTGATAATCAAACTGTGCCAGGAATAGGTAGAAAATATAGCAGAAAAGAGCAGAATGTGTGCTATAATGGTAAAAAGTCAAAGATTAAGGCTCTTTACCTGAACGCATACAGCATTTGTAACAAAATAAATGAGTTAATATGACTTACTATGCAGAGGTGGTTACACAATCATCTAGACTGTGAACCCAATATTCAAGGGTATCTGACATTCCAGAAAAATAAGCAAAAAGGAACAGGTGGGGGTGGGGGGGTGGGGGGTTGTTTTGTTAATGCAGGCAGTATCATTGTGGTGATAAGTGGTAAGATGTGTAACACATCATAAAGCAGAATCAGTTTAGGTCTAAATAAGGAGTGGCAAGGGAAGGAAGTCACAAGTGAGAGCTGTCTCACATTAGGACAAAGTATAAATTCACTTAAAAGGAGAATACAATAATTATATGATTGTACATGATTGTAATCTGCATATTTTGACTGGATAAATTTGAGATGGGCAATGATGACAGAGTCAGAGTCATACAACACAGTAAACAGGTCGCTCGGTCCAACTCATCCGTACTGACCAGACATCCCAATCTGACCCATTTGCTAGCATTTGGCCCATATCCCTCTATACCCTTCTTATTCACATACCCATCCAGAAGACTTTTAAATGCTCTAATTGTACCAGTCTCCACCACTTCCTCTGGCAACTCGTTCCATACATGTACCACTCTGCTTGAAAAGGTTATCCCTCAGGTCCTTTTTAAATCTTTCCCCTCTCACTTCGAATGTAAGTATCGAGACTGCATCAGAGGTTGCTTGCAAGAACAGTATGTTGCAGCACTTACATGGGATTAGGCTATTTTAGGTCTAGTAATGTGTAATGAGGCAGTATAAATAAAAGATCACATAATTAAGAATATTCTTTGGCGGGGGGAGAACAATCGCCACATAGTACAATTGCTACATCAATTTGAATAAAGAGCAACTCAGGTCTCAAACTAGTATCCTCAGTTACAAAGGTGTGAAGAAAGAGTTGAGTAATGTAGGCTGGAAAAATATACTAAGGGGAAAGTCAGTGATGAGTAGTGTAGACATTAAGGAAACTATTCCATAATGCTCAGTAAGAATTTATTTCTGTCAAAAAGGACTCTATGAAAAGGTTAAACCACCAATGGTTAAGAAAGGCCAAAGTAAGTCTCAAAAGCCAAGGCAAACAAAGCAGCAAAAACCACTGGTAGACCAGAGGATTGTAATTCTTTTCAGTAACAGCAGCAGATAATTAAAAAGCAAATAGAGAGAGAGAAAATTGGTCATTAAAGTACGTCGATACTCCTGCTCGGTTGCTGCCTGACCTGCTGTGCTTTTCCAGCACCACTCTAATCTTAACTCTTTTCAAGATGAAAATACATTGGCAAGAAAGAAAAACAAACAACAACAGCTTCTACAGGTACGTAAAAATAAAAAGTAGCTAAACTAAGTGTATGAGGATGCAATTGGGGAATCAATAACAGTAAACAGGGAAATGGCAGAAATTTTAAGTCAACATTGTCCTCCACCATGAAGACCAATGCACACTGTGAACATCCCAAAAGTTACAGATAAGCAAGGTGTTAACTGGAGCCAAGATTTATTATAGTCTCGATCATCAAGGATAGTATTTGACAAACTGATGAGTTGAAAGGGAGATAAGTTGCTAGGTCCTAACAGACTGTATTCAAGGGTCTTACAGGCAGTGACTACAGAAAGAGCAGGGCATTGGTCAAAACATTCCTGAATTCTCTGGATTCTGAGAAGGTAGCAATGGACTGGACAATTGCTAATGTGACACCCCTGTTCAAAGAGGAAGTGAGCCAGGATGCAGGAAATTATAGGCCAGTTAACCTAATATGTGCTTTGTGAAAAATGCTAGAGTCCATTATTAAGGAAATAGCAGCAAGGCATTTAGAAAAGCTTAACACAATCAAAGTAAGCATGATTTTGAAGAAAGGGAAATCATGTTTGAAAAATTTGCTACAGCTATTTAAGGCTCTGTATAAGTACAGTTGATAAAAGAAAACGGAACATGCAGTGCAGTTGCATTTCCAGAAGGCATTAGACATGGTGCCACATAAAAGATTATTGTGCAAGTTAGGAGTTCCTGGTATTGGAAACAATACATTAACATGGATTGAGTTTTGATTGATACACAGAAATCAGTCAGTCAGGATTAATGGTTCTTTTTCAGGTTGCAAATATGCAACTAATGGAGTGCCACAAAGGATCAGTCCTCAATTACTTATTACCTCTATTAGTGACCTGCAGGAGGGGTATAGGAGAATTTATCCACGTTTGCTAACAATACAATAATAGGTGGGAGGGGATGCTGTGCTGAGGATATTAGGAATTTGGAAGGGAATATAGACAGGTTGAGTGATTTGGCAAAAACTTGACAGTTGACATTCAAACAGAAAATTCAGAGGTCATGCACTTTGGTGGGAAGAATTAAAAGACAGATTATTTAAATGAGAGTGACTCCAAATATATGCAGCACAATGATCTGGGTGTTTTAGTGTTTCATGCACAAGGTTATTATGTAAATACACAAACAACAAGTAATGAAGGACAAAGAATTTCAGTCTTTCTTATTAGCAGTTTGGAGTTTAAAGACAGTAAAGTCTTGTTACAACTGTATAAGATGTTGTAAAGTTACACCTGGAATACTGTGCACAATTTTTAAAAAAGAATATATTTAAAAAAGAATAAACCAGTATTGGAGTCCATTCAAAAGTGATTAATTCCACTGATTCCTGAGATGTAGGGATTGACTTATCGAGAACAGCTAAACAGGTTAGACAGATTAGGCTATTATTCATTTGAGTTGAGATGAATGAGTGGTAATCTTACTGAAACATACATGATTCTGATGGGGTTTAACAGGATATATGTTGAGCAGATCTTTCCATTAGTGTGGACTTCTCAAACCAGGGTTCATGGTCACAAAGTAAGGGACACTCCTCTAAAACAGATTCAAAAGAATTTTGTCTTCCAGAGGGTAGTGAATGTCTGGAATTTTCTACCCCAGAGAGTCGTGAAGGCTAAATTACTGCAAGTATTTAAAGAGAAGGCAGATAGATGTTTGAAGTATCAGAGAGTTGACAGCTGTGCTGAGCTAGCATTAAGAGAAGTTGAGGCTTGGGGCAACCAGTCATGATTTTGTTGATCAGCAGTGCAGCCTTGAGGGGTCAAATAGCCAACTCTCTCTTCGGTTTCTTTGGCTACCACTTTTCAAAGGAATAAGTACACAGGGAAAAATTCTTGTATTGGTGTGCATTACTTTTATAAGTAGCATCTCAACATGCCCAAAGGTGGATGATTGCCCTTCTGTGTAAAGGAAAAAGCAGGCATCAATCAACATCTTTAAATCATCACTCACCAATACTTCTCTCCACTTTGATAATCTTGGTGCAAGTCACCTCTCCCAGACTCGATAACATATACAGAGCTTCCAGACTGGCCAATAACAGCAAGATATCTTGGAGAGACAAATGGTTCACAATCTCTCGATAGGCCTCCTGTTCCACACACTCACAGATGATATCGACATTCTCTTCAATTTTACAAAGATTAGCTAAGATTTCCATTCCTAAGAAAAAAATGAGTGCTTTTAGTATGGAATTTGGAAACAGCTTCACACAAAAGAAATAGAACGAGATAAGAAGTTATTCAAATAAACAATAACTGTCATAATTTGGCAGTAAATTATTAAATCATTCCTGAAGAAGGGCTTATGCCCAAAACGTCGATTCTCCTGCTCCTTGGATGCTGCCTGACCTGCTGTGCTTTTCCAGCAACACATTTTTCAGGTAAAATTATTAAAATCAAGAATACTGCAGATGCTACAAATTTGAAATATCAGTAGAAAACATTGAAGATACTCAAATCAGGCAATATCTGCAAGGACAGTAGTGAAAGTGACAATTCAGATTTGTTACCTAGAGACATGAAAGCAGTAGCTCTGTTTCTCTTTTAACAGATGCTCCCTGACTGAAAGTACTTTAAATTATTTAGATATAGGTTCAGTTCAGGTACGTTAAATGAATGTCAGTTGAGGATAAAGTATTGTAGTAGATCATGTTATTTCCTTGCCTTATGGTCCATGTGCGCTTGTATACTGACTTCATTTCGTTACCTTTGAGCTTTGTTTTAAGCAAGCACCAGCTTTCTTGCACTTCATTGTTCAACTTTGACAATCGCTCATTTAGTCCCAAAAACTATTAATTGTGTAAACAATTCTAATGCAAGACTTTAAAAAGCAATTGTAGCTTCTTTAATCAACCTATACAGACACGCCTTCGGGGCAGGCAGGAGTTGTACCCAGACCAAAGCCTTACTTTTGCATTTCCATTGCAGTTTAAGTTTTTTGTTCTATTTTTAAACTAATTTTCTGTCATTTAGGTTTCATGTACCATACCTCCTACATTCTTCAATATATGGAAAACCAAAAGGTCTGACATCCAATTCTGCTGCATTTACAACAGTGACAACAATGTATTCATTTGTTTTTTTTTGAAGAAAACTGCACTAATAATGTAGCCACCAGTTCTCTGGGCGTTAGATCTGTATCTGTGGTTGCAGATGTCAGCTCTCAACACACAGCCGATTATAGCTCATTTGAATAATGATGGTATACAAAAAGATAATGAGATTCCTTTTCCAAAGTAAATTGTACATAACTAGGAAATGCACAGGAGCATAAGAATGCCAATGCAGTAGGAGTACACTTTTCACATGACACCCATGTAATTAAGGGAATGCTGCAAGCACAAGGGCAATGGTGTTCTCACTCTTGTGCTTTCAAACATTCAAGGCAGCATTGGGATAGTAAATGAAAATGCATTGAGCCCCTATCCAACCCATCAGCTAAATCAAGCAATGATTCAAGTAATCAAAACATATATATATTCCATGACTTTAAAGACTACTGGCAAACAGCAACCAAAGTGCTTCAGACTTGTTTCACTGGACCCAGAATGTAGCACAGGAGGGTTATTGGCTTACTTGTGCCACAACAAACTTACTGATGTGACAGGTATAACTGTCACATGGGAGAAAGTGAGGACTGCTGATGCTGGAGTACCAGAGTTGAAAAATGTCGTGCTGGAAAAACACAGCAGGCCAGGCAGCATCCGAGGAGCAGGAGAATTGACGTTTCGGGCATAAGTATTTCTTCAGGAATCCTGCCTGGCCTGCTGTGTTTTTCCAGCACGACATTTTTCATAACTGTCACAAGACCCATTAGGTAATCCAATGAGGGGTCCACTTAAAAACACAGGAACTCCATGTAAGCTACATACCACATCATATACAAAACAGTATATTTCAAACTGCAGAGGGAAAGACTTACCTCTAATTCGAAACCACTTATCCGAAGAGAAAAGACATTTTGTAATGGTGTGAAAAATCACCTGGGTACTTTGGAAGTCAATTGGATCCAACTGCAGCTGAAACAAAAAGCAAACTTAACTGTGCAAACAGGACTACTCTAAATAAATCACATTACGGATGTTAAAAACAAAGAAGAACAAAGAAATTTTACAGCCCAGGAACAGGTCCTTTGGCCCTCCAAGCCTGAGCCGATCCAAATGTACGGTCTAAACCTGCTGGTCAATTCCTAAGCATCTGTTACCTTCTACTCTCCACCTACTCATGCATTTATCCAGACATATCTTAAATGAACCTACCATGCCTGCCTCTACGACCTTTGCTGGCAATGCGTTCCAAACGCCCACCACCCTGTGTTAAATGCGAATGATGTGGCATGCTCGAATTCAACCCTTGAAAATTCTTCAAATAATTGGTTAAGGGACTTAAGCTCGGCAGTTGAAATTAAGTCCTATTGAACTACAGTCTACAATATATAGTCCCTCAACTATAGTGCAACTGACTTTAACAGTTTCAATAAAGTTACCAAAGTATAAAAAAGCAGAAGTGCTGAAGGAATCCTTTTTGAAGTTGGGGCTTTAAATGTATATTTGACAGGCCGTAACAGAAAGGAATCTATTTGTGCTTTTATGTAACTACAAAAAGTTCCTCCTTTCTCTACTGTAGATCCCCAGTTAGGAACACTGCCTACAAACCACAAAAATTGTATTGCTTACTTATAGAGTGGGAAATTACAAGAAAATATTGATGAGTGACAAATTTGAAATCAGTATCATAATGGTAATTCTATTTGAATTATTTAGTAATTATAGCTTGTTACCATTAAAAACTGATTTGATTCATTGGGAATAGATTTCATTCAAGTTTCCAGAAAGCTTTAAACCAATCAGATACACTGAAAGCTGTGACAATCTTACTTATAATTTATATATTAGAACAATTTACTCTAAGCATTCATCGGATGAGATAGCACTAGAATTTCAAAACAGACAACAACAGAACAATACGGCGCAGAACAGGCCCTTCGGCCCTCGATGTTGCGTCAACCTGTGAACCATTCTCAGCTCATCTCCCTACACTATCCCATCATCCATGTGCTTATCTAAGGATTGTTTAAATCTCCCTAATGTGGCTGAGTTGACTTCATTAGCAGGTCGGGCATTTCACACCCTTACAACTCTGTGTAAAGAACCTGCCTCTGACATCTGTCTTAAATCTATCACCCCTCAATTTGTAGTTAAACATCAAATACTTGAGATCACACAAGTTTCTTCAGAGTTTTGTCTAGTTATCTGATGCCAATTACGGTATACAGAGTTTCAGCATTGTCATAATATTTATTTGCAACATCAACCAATTATGATAAATTAAAAATTTAGAATCAGAACACCACAGTCACCATTTCCAATATGGGAACAGGCGTATTATTCTCCTTTCATCTTTTCTTCTCCACCTTGCCCATGGTTCTTCTGAACAAAAAGAATAAACTTTCCCAATTTTGAAATGTCATAAGTAACTTTCAAAGCTAGTGTCTTTGCATTTCTCCCCAACCCCTCTTCTTCTTATGGTAACATTCTTCCTTTGTTCTGCACATCAATATGCTTAACGTGCTATATGCTTAATGTCCCTCAAGATCAGTTAGTCAAAAATATGGGAAGGTTCTTTTTCCTTTTTAAAAAACAAACTGCTCCAGTCCAACTACAGTACATTAATTCTCCAGATAACCAGAAAGTATGTTACTGCTGGAACGCTTATCTTCACAGCGATAGCTAAGCTCCTTCATTTGGAAATTTTCATTCGGGTCTGCTTTCCTTTATTGGTCAGAGCACAGAATATAGGAATTGGGAGTTCATGTTGCAGCTGTACAGGACATTGGTTAGGCCACTTTTGGAAAACAGAGGAACCCAGATTATCCGAAGAACACGGGCGGGAAGTAATTTGATTAATCGAATGCCGTATAACATAGCTAGCCAAGCATTGGGACCTTGCGATATTGTTCGGATAACCTGAAATTCGGTTAACTGAATGCCAGATAATCGAGGTTCCTCTGTACTGCATGCAATTCTGTTCTCCCTGATAGAGGGAGGATGTTGTGAAACTTGAAAGGTTCAGAAAAGATTTAAGGATGTTGCCAGGGTTGGATTGTTTGAGCTATAGGAAGAGGCTGAATATAGGAAGAGGCATGGGGAGTCCAGAACTACAGGGCATAAGTTTAAGGTGAAGGGGGAAAAATTTAAAAGGAATCTAAGGGGCAACTTTTCCACGAGGAGGATGGTGCATGCATGGAACGAACTGGGGGGAAGCAGTGGAGGCTGGTATAATTACAATATTTAAAAGGCATCTAGATAGGGATATGAATAGGAAGGGTTTGGAGGGATATCCACCAAGTACTGGCAAATGGGACTAAATTACTTTAAGATTTCTGGTCAGCATGGATAAGTTGACCAAAGGGCCTGTTTCTGTGCTGTACATCTCTATGACTCTAGTTAGGGAAAGTGTAGATGGGCAAAGTTGTGCTTGTCTGCAAGAGACTAAAGGCTAATATGCAGATGCAGCAAGCTACTATGGAGACTAATAGAATATTAGCCTTTACTACAAGAGGATTTGAGTACAGGAGTAGTTAAGTCTTGCTTCAGTTGTACAAGAGCATATTAAATCCACCTAGAGTTCTGCATGCAATTTAGGCCTACTTGTCACAGGAAGGATATTACTGCCATTGGAAGATGATGAATGTTTGCCAGATTTGTTCCTGGAATGGCAGGACTATCCTATGAAAGAAAATTGGGCAAACCGGGCCTACATTCTCTAGAATTTTGAAAACTGAGACATGATATCATTGAAGCCTATAAAGCATAAAAAGGGGTGGAAAAGGGTAGGTGGAGGTGAGATGTTTCCCTGGTTAGGGAGTCTAGAACTGGGGTGGGGACTGGGGTGGGGCACAATTTTAAAATATGCCCAAGTGACTTAGGTGACCATAGAGGTTTGTGGAGGCTCAATCTTAAGTTTGTTTAAGATTAATAAATTTCTGCTTATCAATGGCATACATGGTTGAGGATAGGATGAGTAAAAGGTAATGGAGTGTTCAATTAACCAAGATCTTATTGAATGGTAGGACAGGTTCAACAAACTGGATGGTCTACTCCTGTTCCTATGCTCCTTTCAGTCACTTGATTACCAAACAGCACGTACTTTGAGATTTCCTGAAGGTTCAGCAAGTCTTAGCAGTATATTTTCAGTTCATTACAATTTCTGCCATTTTGTCAATTTGACTGGAATACCACTATAGTTACAGAAAATGAAAGAATACCACACCTATTTACTGCACCATTACTTAAAACATTGGTCAATCTGAAAACCTTTACCATCCAATTTCTAGGCACACGAATTAGCACATGCTAACAGTGAAACCCAGTGCGCATGTGAAATGGACACTGATCTTTTATGTGCCCACAAATGTGTTTCCATTTTTGAAGATAGGACACATGCCATATCGCGCAACAAGTCCAAGTATATAAAAAAAAATTATTTTACACATAGAATGGAAATTTACAGATTAAAATGTCCAAAGAATGTCCTTTGACTTCTCTAGCTCATGCAGGAAAATTTCAATGCACAAGCCCAATTAGCAGGCTAAGTATATTTACAGACTTGCATAGTGGTAACTAAACTTAAAGGAAGACCTGTAGAATATCAGAATTGACCTTCACACCTCTATAGCTCTGTACATCTCAGAATTAGCCAGCTGAACTATTAATCATACTAGCTAAAACACCTTTAAGTGTGATTTATCCAACAGCTACCTACACCTGAGCTTATACAAATGAAACCATTTGAACCTCCCATAAGAATGTTTGCAGGAGCATAGGAAATCATCATTGTCACAAGCTGACGTGAGAAAAAAAGCAACATTTTGCTACTGAATTAGCTAAAACGAAACTCCTTTTCACAAATTTGCATATTTTGATGATGTTACCCCTTCTATACAGAATTAGACTCAATTGCCATGTCTTGATGTAAATTACCTGATCTTCCTTGTACAAATTTAGAAGTCTGAAACTGTGAGTATTTTGTGTGCCACACCTTTCAAACTAAAATAATTATAACTAGAAGTCGCTCTTAAATAAAATTGATGTGCATATCTCTGAATCCGAGCCCAGCCAGGAGATTGAAGCAATTTCCTCACCTCTCTCTCACACTTAACAGTTATGGGTGAAGTCTAGCTGTGGATTGTGTTGAGCAGTTAATAATGCAAACAAATAGTTAAAGATCACCTACTTGGATGAAGAAAGCAAATAAGTGACAGTGACTCGGTAAAAACCTTTATTATTGCTGTTTCAAGTATATGTTCAGCTTGAATGATCTACAATTTTGTTGTGTGGTACAGATAATCTGAGAAAATCAAGTTTTCTTCAGTTTCATACAATAAGAGATGTCCACATTTTACAAAGCCAAGACATTCAACAATGAATAACTTGATTCACTAATTGAATTCATTAACTTACCTCTGCCATAACATTTCCCAGTGTGTCCAGCCCCATTTGCTTAAGTGAGACGTGTCTATTGTGAGCACACAACAGCAGAAAGCGCAGGCACGTTCGGTTAGCTAGCAGCTTGGCATTTCCTTCTTCCAAGGACAGATTGTGGATAATAACAGCTATCTGCAGGACCCTTTGCCCTTCCAGGTCATCAATGCCCAATTTCTGTGGAGGGTGGAACAAGACAGAGTCCCATCGATCATCGCTAGCAGCTTCTAGGGTGGAGGGGCAAAGGTTGAAACAAAATTATTAAACTCAGTCATAGCAGTATCGGGGCAGCTGTCTCTCCATTATCGATGGTCTAATATTTAGCAGTTCTACTATCTGTTAAGTAGCTAAATGAACATGAAGTGTTAATTCTGGAAAAGAAATTCAGCTTTATTATTGATCATAACCACAATAATAAAGAGTGTAGATCATTGAACATTCACGCCTATCAAGCAAGATGAATAAGACTGTCAGACGTTGGAGCAGAAACAGGCTAGTCAGCTGTCATAGATGCTCTGCCATTCCATGAGATCATTCTCAGTGTCACTTTCCTGCCTTTGCACTCTTAAAACAAGATTCCTTTATTGGTTAAAAATCTCAGCTTTGAAAACATTTAAGGGTCCAGTTGTGACTGCTTCCTGGAGTAAAAAGAACCACAGATTGTGCCATCTGAGAGAAGAAATTCCTCCTCATGTGCCTTAAATGTGCAACCTGTGTTTACTGTTTCAGTTTTTCATTTTTATGTATAATTTCCAAGTTAAAAATATTATATGAATTGCAGACTACACCAATAAACTACTCCAAGGTAAGCTTCAGAGAAACAGTTCTAATTTCCTTCTTTGCAGTAAAGACATGCATCTCTACCTTTGATGTAAAGATGATACAGAGCTTTGGGAACAGAGAAGAGCCGTGGGATTCATTTTGTATTTTGCAGCAAATAATTCCAAAGGATAAAAGCTGTTCTTTTTAAGCATCTACAAATTTAATTCCATACCAGAAAAAGTGTAAAAAATAAATTTTTAAAATAAAAATCTGGACTATTTTTGGTCTCAACTTTATTATATGCTTTCATTTTTTGCTCTTGTAAATGATTTTCCAATATTATTTTTGTAAAAAGACCACAGTTGCATGTTGAACTACATTCAATTAGATAGCATCAGCATTACAGCTAAAACAGCACTTCAGTCCAGTCCAAACTCCTTGTAAAATCTCACCATCAGACGTCATACTAAAAACAATGAAAGCAGTATTTCAACATGGCATATCATAGAATGTTGGATTTTGGATGAATAATTTGTACGGTAGCAGTTTAACTGTGTGAATTACAGGGATTATCACAGAATGGCTAGGAGATTTCCAGTAAGGAGGAGATCTCAGATGCCTCCTTGTAGATTTAACATGAGTAATACAGGATGTGCTTGTCCTTCCAGGGAAAAAAAAAGATGTATGTAATACAAAACTACACACATGAATTAAGAGCAGAAAGCAGCCAATCAGCCCCTCTAAGCCCTGCTATTCAAGATGATCATGGTTGATCTGACTATTCCTCATACCTGCTGGCTACCCAATAACTTCACCCCTTTCTCATCAAAAATCTATCAGCAAACACCTTTAAAATATTAAAAGTCAATGTTTCCACTTACTTTTGAGGAACAAAGGTCCAAAGAATCACCATTCTTTGAGAAAATAATTGTCATCTTAACGAGAAGTTATTTTTCAAAAATAAATGACCTCAAAAGTGAACTAGTTCATCAGTTCTGATCTACCCCACTGACCAACTGAACATGTGCTACTTGCACAATGGGGTGTTATTGTGCTGGTGCCTTTTGAACTTCATGTACACAGTTCAGCACAATTACTTCTGTACTGCTACCAGCATTCTGAAATCCACACAGCAGGATTTATTTTGATGAACTGGCACCAGTACCATTAACATATTAATGATTTACTTCTTAAAAAAAGCACATGCACTATCTGGCTTCAAAACCCGCCCAAGATTGAATAAAATCAGTCTACAAAAAACAAAATTTTATGAAATGCTAATCAGCTTTTCAATTTGTATCCACTTTTGTTTTAAAAAACATAATACTGTATCAAAAGAACTACTAATTTGCCTTTGGAAAATTGGACGCAAGACTACCTTAACAGTTACCTTATGACAGTTCTAACATGATGATTAAACTTAAGAGCATAAAATCAATTTTTAAAATCATGGCCCTCTTTAATCTTGATGAGGAGGTGCCAGTGTTGGACTGGGGTGAACGAAGTTAAAAAATCACACAACACCAGGTTATAGTCCAACAGGTTTAATTGGAAGCACTAGCTTTCGGAGCGCTGTTTCTTCATCAGGTAGCTAGTGGGCCAGAATCAAAAGAGACAAATTATAGCACAAGATCATAGTGTCATGCAAATGATATGTTATATTGAACAAATCTAGACTGCTGTTAAGTCTTTCATCTTTAAGAATGGGTTGCAGGTTTCGGTTCATTAAATCCCAGAACCACTTTCAAGTCACATTCCTGAGATAACTTAAGGCTTTATTAAAAAAAAAAGTGAACTCTCACCTCAGACAATGCATTAAGGTGAGGTTAGAGTCTGTCTGTATTCCAATCTCAAGTCAGGAATTTATAAAATGTCACATGGATTGACTGCCTGCAGATTGTGCGCTTTTTGAGCAAAATAGAATATATTGCAAATACACATTTACCCCATAGACCTTTGTGTGCGCGCGCATGCATGTGGGGGGGGGGGGGGGGGGGGGGGGAGAGAAGAGAGAACGTGCGAGACACAGAACGAGACAGATATCATTAGCGACTGCATGCAGTTGGTAGAGAGCATGCGTGAGTGTGACGGAGTATAAGCCATCTAATCTCTTTTACAGAAAGCCAGGAAATTTTTAAAGAGTTACATTCTGCCAGTAGTTGGAGATACAATATTACATTAGCCAATTTAACACGTGCCATATAATTCACTAGGGGGAGGGACCTTGTTGTTTCTAAGGATAGAATGAAACAGGCTGTTACACTTGAACAGGTTGATGTCAAGGAGAAGCATGTGCTGGAAATTTTGAAAAACATGAGGATAGATAAGTCTTCCAGGCCAGACGGGATATACCCAAGGTTACTATGGGAGGCGAGGGAAGAGATTGCTGTGCCTTTGGTGATGATCTTTGTGTCCTCACTGCCCACTGGAGTAGTACCAGATGGTTGGAGGGTGGCAAGTGTTATTCCCTTGTTCAAGGAAGGAATTAGGGATAACCCTGGGAATTACAAATCAGTCAGTCTTGCGTTGGTGGTGGGCAAATCATTGGAGATGATTCTGAGAGGTAGGATTTATCATTATTTGGAAAAGCATAGCTTGATTAGAGATAGTCAGCATGGCTTTGAGGGGCAGGTCATGCCTCATGTGCCTTATTGAATTCTTTGAGGACGTGATAAAACATGTTAATGAAGGTAGAGCAGTAGATGTGGTGTACATGAGTTTTAGCGAGGTGTTTGATAAGGTTCCCCATGGTAGGCTCATTCAGAAAGTAAAAGGCATGGTGTACAGGGAAATTTTGCTAGCCCATACAAGACAGAGGGTGGTAGTAGATGGAAAGCATTCAGCCTGGAGCTCGGGGACCAGTGGTGTTCTGCAGGGATCAGTGCTAGGACCTCTGCTCTTTGTGATTTTTATAAATGACTTGGATGAGGAAATGGAAGGGTGGGTTAGTAGGTTTGCCGATGTCATGCAGGTGGTGGACTTGTGGATAGTGTGGAAAGCTGTTGTGGTTTGCAACAGCACACTGACGGAATGCAGACCTGGGCTGAGAAGTGGCAAATGGAGATCCACCTGGAAAAGTGTGAAGTAACTAATTTTGGAAGGTTGAATTTGAATGCAGAATACAGGGTTAAAGGCGCCATTCTTGGCAGCTTCGAAGAAGAGGGACCTCGGGGGTCCACATCCATAGGTCTCTCAAGGTTCTGCCCAAGTTGATAGGGTTGTTAAGAAGGCATATGGTGTGTTGGCTTTCATAAGCAGGGGGATTTAGTTTAAGAGCCGCAAGGTTATGCTGCGGCTCTATAATGCCCTGATTAGACCACACTTGCAATACTGTGTTCAGTTCTGGTCGTCTCGTTACAGGATGGATCTGGAGAGGGTGCAGAGGAGATTTAGGAAGATGCTGCCTGGATTGGAGGGCATGTCTTATGAATAAAGATTGAGGGAGCTAAGGCTTTTCAATTTGAGCGAACAAAAACGAGAGATGACTTGATAGATGTTTACAAAATGATGAGGCATAGACAGAACGGATAGCCAGAGACTTTTTCCCAGGGCAGAAATGGTTCTTGTGAGTGGGCATAACTAAGGTGATTGGAGGAAAATTTAAGGTAGTTGTCAGAGGTTGGTTCTTTACACAGAGTGATGGGTGCGTGGAATGCACTACCAACTGTGGTAGTAGAGTCAGATACATTCGGGACATTTAAGCAACTCTTGGATAGGTACATGGATGAGAGTAAATGTAGGGTATGTTGGTTAGTCTGATCTTAGAGTAAGATAAAAGGTCGTCACATCATTGAGGGGAGAGGTGCCTGTACTGTTCTATGTTCTAATTAGAACATCGTTGAGATCAAAGCCTTCCCATGAAATCAAATCTAATGTCCACCTCATTCTCTTGTTTCCCCTCCCAATATTTCAGAATAAGCATTTATTCTTGGGTTGACAGAGTGGTGCTGGAAAAGCACAGCAGGTCAGGCAGCATCCGAGGAGCAGCAGAATCTACGCTTCGGGCACAAGCCCTTCATCAGGAATAAGGCTTTTGAGCTAAGGGGGTGGAGAGATAAATGGGAGGGGGTGGGGAGGGAGATGGCAGAGAGTGCCCTAGATAGATGAAGGTGGGGGTAGTAGTGATAGGGTGGAGTGGGTAGGTAGGACAGGTCGTGAGTGTAGCGCCAAGTTGGAAGGCTTGATTTGGGATAAGGTGGGGGAGGGGAAATGAAGAAACTGGTGAAATCCACAGTGATCCCATGTGGTTGAAGGGTCCCAATGTGGAGGATAAGGAGTTTTTCCTCCAGGCGTTGGGTGGTTAGGGTTTGGCGATGGGTTCTTTCTTCTTGGGTTGTCTGCCAGGATCTAACCAGAGTACCACAATCTTTACCATGGGTTAGGCAAGGGACAGGTCCCAAATTCACTCCAATCAAGGACTGAATGTCACCGTTTGCACAAATCTGATCCATCTTGGCTGCCCAGTCAACTCAGCCAAATGGTCCCCTAAGGAGTCAGAATCTCTGTGGCATGTTAAAATCTGGAGCCATTGATAGGGATGAATGAGGCTCCAATTATTTCCTTCATGTGGGTAGATTCGGAATCTCTCCCACTCACCCATTCCATTTGTATAATTCCAAAACATATATTACCAACAATATAACTGTTCCCAAAAAACCCCCCAAACCTTCTGAGAATCACCTTTCTACGCCATCAAAATCCATTACTATGCAATTTTCTTTCTAAAAACAATGACTATACCATGAGGCTCTCCATTATTGACCAAGATAGTAAGCTGATGCTGGTTGAGATTCCTTCAAAGTTGTAAACAATAAAACCAGCAGCACAAGAGAGGCAGATGAACTGGTGAAGGGTCGAAACATTCAGTGGTGGTCAAGACGGAAAACTTAAAAGAAACAAACTTCTAACTGGAAAATCAGCAATCTCCACAGCAGTTGAATTTTCATGCCTGTGCTGGCTCTTGCTGCTCCTGCTCAGTAATTTTGTCTTACCTTTAGATTTTTGACTTTTGTCTCCAATAAGCTCTCGTACTTCATGGTCGTCAACGGTCTCTTTCCAAAACTGTTAACAATATTAAGTGTGTTTTAAAGTTTAGAATTATTGTGCAGAATCAAATCAGAAAAAACATTACAACCATTTACCTTTACAAATTCTGTACACTACCCTCATTTATTTTTATCCTTGCATTTCATAAATGTTTGAGTTTTAAATTAAGAATTACAGCATATTATAAGATCTGAAATTCAGACAAATTTCAGCTTTGCAGAAATAAAATTACAACAGATACTGTTAAGCTTCTTTACACATGTTGCATATGTATAGACTTTTCAAGAACAGATGACCTAATAAACATTCATTGAAGTCAACTTCATTATGTTTGTCACAAAGACTGAGGCCAAACAATAAAACCTCAAGATTTTGAAACACAAAGTTTATGGTAAAGAACTGCACTTTAGACAAATTAGGTTAGATTAGATTACTTACAGTGTGGAAACAGGCCCTTCGGCCCAACAAGTCCACACCGCCCCGCCGAAGCGTAACCCACCCATACCCCTACATCTACATCTACCCCTTACCTAATACTACGGGCAATTTAGCATGGCCAATTCACCTGACCTGCACATCCTTGGACTGTGGGAGGAAACCGGAGTACCCGGAGGAAACCCACGCAGACACGGGGAGAACGTGCAAACTCCACACAGTCAGTCGCCTGAGGCGGGAATTGAACCCGGGTCTCCGGCGCTGCGAGGCAGCAGTGCTAACCACTGTGCCACCGTACCGCCCAAATGTACAAAATGGAAATGTAATTAATGGAACAGAATTACATTTTTTGGAAAGATACCCAATAAAGTAAATCGACAAACCTAAGAGTAGGATTAGGGCATTCAGCCACCTGTTATTCTAGATTCCCACATTATCCACATCTCTATCAATATCCATTAATCACCTTGGACATGAACTTTCTTAATACCTTAACTCCCACAACCATCACTGGGAGAGGATTCCAAAAATTCACCATCCTCCGAATGAAGACTTTCCTCCTCATCTCATTACTGAATGACTTGCTCTTTATTCGGAGATTGTGTCCCTGATTCTAGGTTACCTGATCGGGGAAAACATCCTTCTTACACTGACTTTTGTCTATCTCTTCAAGCATTTTTAAGTTTCTATGAGTTTGCCTCCCACCTTTCTAAACTCTGAAGAAATCAGGCACAGTCTCCTCAAAAGGACAGTCCCAACATCCCAGGAATCAATCTGGTGGACCTTTTTTGCGCTCCATCTCTGGGAAGTGCACTGACCATGTCCCTACCCATAGGGGTCTCTCTCTATCCCTGTTGTGTCCCTCATGCCTCAGCCCCTCCCCACAGCTGAGAGCAAGAAACTCAACAATCAATCCCTTCATTATGCAGATCAGAGGGCTTTGCTTGCTATCCCAGGAGGCTTTTCTTCAATCACTCCATTCTTTTGGAGCTTGAAACCCCTCTAAAAATCTGCAGTGATAGCCAGTGTCAGTGTTATGATCTGTTCCACATGTCTGAGTGATGGTAAGGGCTCCCTCCTGAGAATAACTACCTCTTCCTGGAGGACTATGTCAATTGAGGCAAGCAGTCACTAGAAACATCTGCTTGCTATTGCCCCATAAGATCAAATACCCAGCGAACTTCTTCAGTCTGTGAGGAAACCATAAGAGTGCCAGCATCCAACGCATTTACAGCTTCTACAATGAATGTAAAAGACAGTGCAGGTATATCCTCCCTTAGGCAAGGGGACCAAAATTGCACAGAACTTCAGGCATGATTTAATCTCATTTTATACTGGTAAAGCAAGGCTTCTTTCCTCCTGCACCCAAATTCGAGATAAAGGCTAACATACCGCTTCCATTCCAAATTACTTGCTGCACCTGCATGCTAGCTTTCAGTGACTTATGAACAAGTATATCTACTTTCCTTTTGAATACAACCTCTTACCATTGTTGTTGTATTCTGCATCTTCATTCCTCTACATCTCTCTATTCCATCTGCTGTGCTATTGCTCACTGAGTAAAATTCCCAAGTTTTGTATTTACAAACTTCAAAATATTACAATTGATCCTCTCATCCAAATCATTGATATAAATTGTAAAAGGCTAGGCTCCAAATACAGATTCCTGTGATACCCCATTAGTCACATCCTGCTAGCCTTACTCCTACTCTGCTTTTTGCTGGTTAACCAATCCTCAATCCATGCTAGTATATTAATTCCTATTTCATGCATTGTAAATTGTCTTCATTTGTCGAATATTTTTAATAAAGGTTTCTAGAAAATCAAAATACACCACATCTACTGGTTCCCTTGAATTGAGTCTACAAGTAACATGCTCAAAAACTCTCAAACATGCTTTTCCCCTTCATAAATCAAAGCTTACCCTGCCCAATCAGAATGATTTTCTAAATACCCTGCATCCAGTAGCTATTCTTCCTAATAATTTCTACTATTTTCTTTAGCACTAAGGCTTCAAGTTTGTCGTTTATCAGTTTCTCTCCAATTCCTCTGAAACCGTGAGGTTACACTTTCAATCTTCCAATTTCAGGCATCACTGCAAAATTCATTACTAATCAGTTAAATAATTTTAAAAAAGGGCAATAGGATATTGTGTGTTGTCCAGAGAGATTACACTCAGGCTTTACAATATACTGGCCAGACTAAACCAAACTCAAGTCTGATCATCTTACCACAAAGATTGATGTATTAGAAAGGGAATAAATTTAACAGCAAGGTTGTCTATAGAAGGGAATGAGCTACGAAAAGAGGTTATAACAACTTAAACTACAGTTTAAAACATAGAAAGTAGAAAGAAGAGTAGGCCATTGGGCCCTTCAAGCCTGCTTCACCATTTATCCCACTCAGGACCCTATCCCATACTCTTTGATCCTTTTCATTCTAAGAACGATATCTAACTCCTCTGGAAAACATTCAATTGTGTTGGCCTCAACTGCACTCTGAGACACAGGTTCACCACACTTTGGGTGAAGAAATTACCCCCAATATCAGTCTATCCCCATAACTTTAGACTATGATCCCTAGTTCTGGTATCCCCAGTAATCGGGAACATCCTTCCAGCACTTACCCGGTTAGAATTTTATAGGTTTCTAGGAGATCCCCTCCCTACCCCATTCTTCTAAACTCCAGTGAATATCACCCGAACTGATTCGATCTCTCTTCATACGTCAATCTCTGCAGTTTCGCCATTTCAGGAATCAGTCTGGTAAACTTTTGTTGCACTCCCTTCATAGCCAGAACACCATTCCTCACGTGAGGCAGCAAAACATCACACAATACTCTTGGTGTAATCTCACCAAGGCCCTGTATAATTCAGCATGATACCTCTGCTCCTGAACTCGCATCATCTTTGTGTGAAAGCCAACATACCAGGTGCCTTCTTTACCACCCACTACATGTGCATGATTACTCTGAGTGACTGGTGTACAAGAACATCCAGGTTTCATTGCATCACCCCCTTTCAAAGTTATTGATATCCTGATAATAATCCACCTTCCTGCTTTAGCTACCAAAGTCAATAATGTCACCATTTACCCAGCTTATATTTCAACTGCCATGCATTTGCCCACTCACAACTTGTCCTAATCACAATGAAGCATCTCTTCATCCTCCTCACTAATAACTTCCCGATCAGATTTGTGCCATCTGTAAACTTGGAAGATGTTATATTTAGCAGAAAGTGAGGACTGCAGACGCTCGAGAGTCAGAGTGGCACTAGAAAAGCACAGCGTGTCAGGCAGCATGCGAGGAGCAGGAGTGCCGACGTTTCAGGTATAGGCCCTTTTAGGAATGGGGGGGGGGGGGGGAAAGGGCCTCTACCACTTCCTCTGGCAGCTTATTCCATAATGCACCACAGTGTGTGAAAAAGTTGCCCCTTAGGTCTCTTTTATAACTTTCCCCTCTCACCCTAAACATATGTCCTCTAGTTCTAGACTCTGCCACCCAAGGGAAAATACTTGGTCTATTGATCATATCCGTGCCCCTCGTGATTTTATAAACCTCAATAAGGTCACCCCTCAGCCTCCGACGCTCCAGGGAAAACAGCCCTCGCCTATTCAGCCTCTCTCAATAGTTCAAACCCTCCAACCCTGACAATAATCTTGGAAATCCTTTCTGAACCCTTTCAAGTTGCACAACATCGTTCTGATAGGAAGGAAACCAGAATTGCATGCAATATTCCAAAAGTAACGTAACCAATGTCCTGTATATTCTGATCAATAAAGGAAAGCATACCAAATGCCTTCTTCACTATCCTATCTACCTGCGACATGACTTTCAAAAGAACTATGAACCTGCACTCCAAGGTGACTTTGCTTAGCAACACCCCGCAGGATCTTACCATGAAGTGTATAAGTCTAGCTCTGATTTGCATTTCCAAAATGCAGCACCTCATATTTATCTAAATTAAATTCCATCTGCCACTCGTTGTACTCTGACATAACCTTGTTTGCTGTCCACTACATCTCCAATTTTGCTAAATGAGGTGACAAAACATCACGTGTGAACATGGTGCCTCTTTTAATCTAGCTTTTTGTACTTTGGAGTCAATACGTTCATTATTATGTATTATTAATAAAACTCAAATCACACCAAAGGAAGCAAACGTGTCAATGCTTTGACTCACCCTCCACCCCCTGTTAGCTCACCATCCTGCATGGTGGACACTGTTTCTTCTTCAGGAGAAGACTCTTGCTACCCTGATTTCTGTGGTACCCCACTAGTCATTGCCTGTCACTCAAAAATGATCTGTATATTGTTGCTTTTTGTTTCTGGTCTGCCACCAGTTTTCTATCCATGTCAGTAGACTACCACAAGTCTCATATACTTTCATTTTACGTACTAAACTCTTATATGGGACCTTAGATAATGTCTTCTGAAAGTCAAATAAACTGGCTCCCCCGATCAACACGACTAGTTAGATCCACAAAAAAAGTCAATAAATTTGGCAAAAATGGAGGCAGAGAGAAATGGGAGGAGAATGGTTAAGGGAATCATACTGAGATACATTAAAATTATGTAGAGTTAACATGGAATATAATTTTTATATTACTTCAAAAGATGAAGTAGGCCAGAAGATAATGTCAGAAATGTAAATAAATGAGAGCTCATTTCAGAATAAATGAAGAAAATGCTGACAAAAAGAATCAGAAGATTGAAGCTTTTAGCTTCCAAAAAATCAACTACTGTCAGATATTATTTTACTTGTTGTGGGACTCTGGGAAAAGATGGGAAATACAATGATTTAACTTTTTCCCTATTAAAAAGATCCTGCAAGACAGATTGCAATAAAACCTGTTTTAATTCACAAGACTTCAGCAATGCCAACTGGCATTTACCATCTGACCCTAAGTGACCTTGAGAAGTTGATGTTGAGGAATCATTTTGAACCACTGCAATCCATGTTGAGAATGTATAAAGGGTATGAGCAGATAGGGAAATAGTTACGTTTTCAGTTTTGTGAAACAAGAGGTTCAGCTGAGCATGACTGAGATCAGCTAAGAACTTGCAGTTAACAATGGGTTGCTGGAAGCAAGAGAAAATGGGTTAACAAGGTGGAAAAGCATTCATTATGTAGAGCCATTTAACAATATCGAAAGCATTCATTATGTAAGGTTAGTTTAACAAAGTGATAAGTATTCATTATGTGAAGCCAATTAAGGTTAAGAACATTCATTGTGGAACAGCAGATGGCTTAATCTCTACTATTGGCACTTGCTTATTGTAATTGTCATCCAATCAATACATACGTTGCTTTATCTGGATGTTCCCCCCTGTAAACTGCTGTTCAAGTGAGAAGACCATGAACTCATGTCTATGTGCACATGGACGATTGTTCTCTTCCCCCTCCAGGGCGCAGAATAAAGATGAAGGAAGTAAAGCCACACTGCGCCTCTACGCGTTTTGCTTCGACTGTGGGGGGATCGAGACGACAATGTAATATAGTCTGGGAGGGAGTTGCTGTCAGGGAGTTTCAGAATTCTGATGATGTGTCACTTAGAGATGTACAGCACGGAAACAGGCCCTTCAGTCCAATTTGTCCATGCCAACCAGATATCCCAATCCAATCTAGTCCCACCTGCCAGCATCTGGCCCATTTCCCTCTAAACCCTTCCTATTCATATACCCATCCAGATGCCTTTTAAATGTTGCAATTATACGAGTCTCCACCACATCCTCTGTCAGGATGGTCTACACCTGAACCTGAGGGGCACCAGTATCCTTGGGGGGAGGTTTGCTAGTGCTCTTGGGGGGGGGGGGGGGTTTAAACTAACTCTGCAGGGGCATGGGAACCTAGACTGTAGCTTTAGGGTGCAGGACGTGGAGTGTAGGGAGGTTAGGAACATGGCATCAATCTCAAAGGAGGGTGACTGTAAACAGGAAAGTGGCTTGAAGTGTGTATACTTCAATGCAAGAAGTATATGAAATAAGGTAGGTGAACTTGCAGTGTGGGTTGGTACCTGGGATTTCGATGTTGTGGCTATTACGGAGACATGGGTAGAACAGGGACAGGATTGGCTGTTGCAGGTTCCAGGGTTTAAATGTTTTAGTACGGTCAGAGGTGGGGGTAAAAGAGGGGGAGGTGTGGCATTGCTTGTCAAAGATGGTATTACAGCGGTGGAAAGGACGATGGATGAAGACTCGCCATCTGAGGTAGTTTGGGCTGAGGTTAGAATAGGAAAAGTGAGGTCACCCTGTTCGGAGTCTTTTCCAGGCCTCCTAATAGTCCTAGAAACATAGAAGAAAGGATTGCGAGGATGATTCAGGAGAAGAGTGAAAGTAATAGGGTGGTTGTTATGGGGGACTTTAACTTTCCAGATATTGACTGGGAAAGCTATAGCTTGAGTTCGTTAGATGGGTCGGTGTTTGTCTAATGTGTGGAGGAGGGTTTCCTGACACAATATGTAGACAGACCAACAAGAGGTGAGGCCATACTGGATTTGGTTCTGGGTAACGAACCAGGCCAGGTGTTAGAATTGGAGGTAGGTGAGCACTTTGGGGACAGTGACCACAATTCAATGACTTTTACTCTAGTGATGGAGAGGGATAAGTGTGCATTGCAGGGCAAGAGTGAAAGCTGGGGGCCGGGAAATTATGATGCGGTGAGGCACGACTTAGGATGCATGGCTTGGAAAAGTAGGCTTCAAGGCAAGGGCGCAATTGATATGTAGAGCTTGTTCAAGGAGCGACTATTAAGTGTCCTTGATAAGTATGTACCTGTCAGGCAGGGAGGAAAGGGTCGTTTGAGGGAGCCGTGGTTTAATAAGGAATTGGAATCCCTTGTTAAAGTGAAGAGGGCGACCTATGTAAAGATGAGGCGTGAAGGTTCAATTGGGGCGATTGAGTGTTATAAGGTAGCCAGGAAGGATCTGAAGAGAGAGCTAAGAGCAGCAAGGAGGGGACATGAAAAGTCCTTAGTTGGTAGGATTAGGGAAAATCCAAAGGCTTTCTATAGGTATGTCAGGAATAAAAGAATGACTAGGGTAGGAATAGGTCCAGTCAAGGATAGTAGTGGGAAGTTGCGTGTGGAAGCTGAAGAGATTGGGGAGACACTGAATAAATACTTTTCATCAGTATTCACTCAGGAACAGGGCATTGTTGCCGATGTGAATACTGAGTCACAATTAATTAGAATGGATGGCTTTGAGGCATGTAGGGAAGAGGTGTTGGAAATTCTGGAAAGGGTGAAAATAGATAAGTCCCCTGGGCCCGATGGCATTTATCCTATGATGCTCTGGGAAGCAAGGGAGGAGATTGCAGAGCCATTGGCCTTGATTTTTATGTCCTCGTAGTCTACAGGAATAGTGCCAGAAGACTGGAGGATAGCAAATGTGGTTCCCTTATTCAAGAAGGGGAGTAGGGATAACCCTAGTAACAATAGGCCGGTGAGCCTCACTTCTGTTGTGGGCAAAGTCTTAGAGAGAATTGTAAGGGATAGGATTTATGAACATCTGGATAGGAATAATGTGATCAAGGATAGTCAGCATGGTTTTGTGAAGGGCAGATCGTACCTCACAAACCTTATTGAATTCTTTGTGAAGGTGACTAAGGAGATGGACGAGGGTAAAGCAGTAGATGTAGTGCATATGGATTTTAGTAAAGCGTTTGATAAGGTTCCCCATGGTAGGCTACTGCAAAAAATTAGAGGTATGGCATTTAGGGTGAGTTGGAGGTTTGGATTAGGAATTGGCTGGCTGGAAGAAGACAGAGGGTAGTAGTTGATGGTAAAGGTTCATCTTGGAGTGCAGTTACTAGCGGTGTTCCGCAAGGATGTTTTGGGACCATTGCTGTTTGTCATTTTTATAAATGCCCTGGAGGAGGGGCTAGAAGGTTGGGTGAGCAAGTTTGTGGATGATACGAAAGTCGGTAGAGTTGTTGACAGCGAGGAAGGATGTGTCAGGTTACAGCGGGATATAGATAAGCTGCAGAGCTGGGCAGAAAGGTGGCAAATGGAGTTCAATGTGGGTAAGTGTGAGGTGATTCACTTTGGTATGAGTAACAAAAAGATGGGGTACTGGGCTAATGGTCAGATACTTGGTAGTGTGGATGAGCAGAGGGATCTTGGTGTCCGTGTACATAGATCTCTGAAAGTTGCCACCCAGGTAAATAGTGCGGTGAAGGCGGCATATGGCGTACTGGCTTTTATTGGTAGAGGAATTGAATTCCGGAGTCCTGAGGTCATGTTGCAGTTGTAGAAGACTCTGGTGTGGCCGCATCTGGAATATTGTGTGCAGTTTTGGTCGCCATACTATAGGAAGGATGTGGAGGCACTGGAACGGGTGCAGAGGAGGTTTACCAGGATGTTGCCTGGTATGATAGGAAGATCGTATGAGGAAAGGCTGAGGCACTTGGGGCTGTTTTCATTGGAGAAAAGAAGGTTTAGGGGTGACTTGATAGAGGTGTCCAAGATGATTAGGGGTTTAGATAGGGTTGACCATGAGAACCTTTTTCCACGTATGGAGTCAGCTATTATGAGGGGGCATAGCTTTAAATTAAGGGGTGGTAGGTATAGGACAGATGTTAGGGGTAGATTCTTTGCTCAGCGAGTCGTGAGTTCATGGAGTGCTCTGCCAGTAGCAGTGGTGGACTCTCCCTCTTTATGGGCATTTAAACGGGCATTTGATAGGCATATGGAGGATAGTGTAGGTTAGGTGAGCTTGAATCGACGCAACATCAAGGGCCAAAGGGCCTGTACTGCGCTGTATTTTTCTATGTTCTAGCTCATTCCATACACGTACCACCCTCCACGTGAAAAGGTTGCCCCTAACGTCCCTTTTATATCTTTCCCCTCTCACCATAAACCTATGCCCTCTAGTTCTGGACTCCCCCACTTCAGGTGAAAGACTGTCTATTTATCCCATCCATGCCCCTCATGATTTTATAAACCTCTATAAAGGTCACCCCTCAGCCTCCAACGCTCCAGGGAAAACAGCCCCAGCCTATTCTGCCTCCTTCTAGCTCAAATCCTCCAACCCTGGCAACATCCTTGTAAATCCTTTCTGAACCCTTTCAAGTTTCACAACATCCTTCCAAAACAAAGGAGACTAGAATTGCATCCAATATTCCAACAGTGGTCTAGCCAATGTCGCAACATGACCTCCCAACTCCTGTACTCAATACTCTGACCAATAAAGGAAAGCATACCAAACGCCTTCTTCACTATCCTACCTACCTGTGACTCCACTTTGAAGGAGCTATGAACCTGCACTCCAAGGTCTCTTTGTTCAGCAACACTCCCTAGGACCTTATACACTTAATCGTAAGTCCTGCTAAGATTTGCTTTCCCAAAATGCGAAGGTAAACTGGCCAAGAATATAAAGGAGGATAGTAAAAGCTTTTTTAGGTATGGTTAGGACAAAAATGGTTAGGACAAAAATTGGGCCCTTGAAGACAGAAACAGGGGAATATATTACTGGGAACAAAGAAATGGCAGAGGAATTAAATGGGTACTTCAGATCTGTGTTCACTGGGGAAGACACAAGCAATCTCCCTGAGGTAACAGTGGCTGAAGGACCTGAACTTAAGGGAATTTATATTTGCCAGGATTTGGTGTTGGAGAGACTGTTAGGTCTGAAGGTTGATAAGTCTCCGGGACCTGATGGCCTGCATCCCAGGGTACTGAAGGAGGTGGCTCGGGAAATCGTGGACGCGCTGGTGATTATTTTCCAGAGTTCAATAGAATTGGGGTCGGTTCCTGAGGATTGGAGGGCGGCTAATGTTGTGCCACTTTTTAAGAAGGGTGGGCGGGAGAAAGCAGGAAATTATAGACCAGTTAGTCTGACCTCAGTGGTGTGAAAGATGCTGGAGTCTATTATAAAGGATGAAATTACGGCACATCTGGATAATAGTAACAGGATAGGACAGAGTCAGCATAGATTTATGAAGGGGAAATCATGCTTGACTAATCTTCTGGAATTTTTTGAGGATGTAACTCGGAAGATGGACGAGGGAGATCCAGTGGATGTAGTGTACCTGGACTTTCAGAAAGCTTTTGATAAAGTCCCACACAAGAGGTTAGTGAGTAAAATTAGGGCGCACGGTATTAGGGGCAAAGTACTAGATTGGATAGAGAATTGGTTGGCTAATAGGAAACAAAGGGTAGTGATTAACGGCTCCATTTCGGAATGGCAGGCAGTGACCAGTGGGGTACCGCAGGGATCCGTGCTGGGACCGCAGCTTTTTACAATATATGTAAATGATATAGAAGATGGTATCAGCAATAACATTAGCAAATTTGCTGATGATACAAAGCTGGGTGGTAGGGTGAAATGTGATGAGGATGTTAGGAGATTACAGGGTGACCTGGACAAGTTGGGTGAGTGGGCAGATGCAGTTTAATGTGGATGAATGTATGGTTATCCACTTTGGTGGCAAGAACAGGAAGGCAGATTACTACCTCAAATGGTATCAAATTAGGTAAAGGGGCTGTTCAGAGAGATCTGGGTGTTCTTGTCCACCAGTCAATGAAGGCAAGCATGCAGGTACAGCAGGTCGTGAAGAAGGCTAATAGCATGCTGGCCTTCATAACAAGAGGGATTGAGTATAGAAGCAAAGAGGTGCTTCTGCAGCTGTACAGGGCCCTGGTGAGACCACACCTGGAGTACTGTGTACAGTTCTGGTCTCCAAATTTGAGGAAAGACATTCTGGCTATTGAGGGAGTGCAGCGTAGGTTCACGAGGTCAATTCCTGGAATGGCAGGATTGCCTTACACGGAAAGACTGGAGCGACTGGGCTTGTATACCCTTGAGTTTAGAAGACTGAGAGGGGATCTGATTGAAACGTATAGGATTATGAAAGGATTGGACACTCTGGCAGGAGGAAACATATTTCCGCTGATGGGGGAGTGCCGAACCAGAGGACACAACTTAAAAATACGGGGTAGACCATTTAGGACAGAGATGAGGAGAAACTACTTCACCCAGAGAGTGGTGGCTGTGTGGAATGCTCTGCCCCAGAGGGCAGTGGAGGCCCAGTCTCTGGATTCATTTAAGAAAGAATTGGATAGAGCTCTTAAAGATAGTGGAATCAAGGGTTATGGAGATAAGGCTGGAATAGGATACTGATTGGGAATGATCAGCCATGATCATATTGAATGGCGGTGCAGGCTCGAAGGGCTGAATGGCCTACTCCTGCATCTATTGTCTATCTCACATTTATCTAAATTAAACTCCACCTGCCTCTTCTCAGCCCATTGGCCCATCTGATCAAGATCCCATTGTAATCAGAGGTAAGCTTCTTTGCTATCCACTACATCTCCAAGTTTGTTGTCATCTGCAAACTTACTAACTATACCTTTTATGCTCACATCCAAATCATTTATATAAATCATGAAAAATCAAGGACCCAGCACAGATCCTTGTGGCACTTGACTGGTCACAGGCCTCCAGTCTGAAAAACAACCCTCTACCACCACCCTCTGTCTTCTACCTTTGAGCCAGTTCTGTATCCAAATGGCTAGTTCTCCCTGTATTCCGTGAGATCTAACCTTGCTAACCAGGCTTCCATGGGGAACCCTGTTGAATGCCTTACTGAAGTCCATATAGGTCACCTCTACTGCTTTGCCCTCATCAATCCTCTTTGTTACTGCTTCGAAAAACTCAATCAAGTTTGTGAGACATGATTTCCCATGCACAAAACCATGTTGACTATCCCTAATGAGTCTTTGCCTTTCCAAATACATGCACATCCTGTCCCTCGGGATTCCCTCCAACAACTTGCCCATCACCAACAGCAAGCTCACTGGTCTATAGTTCCCTGGTTTGTCTTTACCTCCTTTCTTAAACAATGGCACTATGTTCGCCAACCTCCAGTCTTCTGGCACCTCACCTGTGACTATCGATGATACAAATTTCTCAGCACGAGGCTCAGCAATCACTTTGCTAGCTTCCCACAGAGTTTTAGACGTTCCAAGATATTCAGCACTTCCTCCTCTGTAATATGGACATTTTTCAAGATGTTACCATCTATTTCCCTACATTCTATATCTTCCATGTCCTTTTCTACAGTAAATACTGATGCAAAATACTTGTTTAGTATCTTCCCCATCTCTGAGGAACATTGATAAATGTTGATAACGTTCACCCCATACCTCAGCTGGTAATGGCAAGATTGCAGAGCTTTAAGTTATCATTTAGTTGTGTTTAAAGTAAGCTGCTTCCATTGTTTAGTAAACATGTAGCCCTAGCTTCACTAGACTGGTGTCACAACTTTAGATACTCCTGTTGTCTCTCTTGCTTTCCCTCCTCACTTAAAACAGAAGTGATCCCTTAACCTGATTGCAATGATAAAGTGAGGAATATGCCAGGCCACAAAGTAACACACCACTGTGGAACACAATTCTGCTGATGACTTGCAGCACAACATGGTAGGTATAACTGTTCTCAATCTAATTCATGTACCTCACATCATGACTGGTTTCCTTATTGTAATGGCTTGACTGCCTTCACAAAAGGCTATGTGATTCTTTGAAATGTGACAGAGAATCTATAACAAAGTTCAGTAGCTTGTACACTGCTTTAATTTTATCAACACAGGTTTTGATTCTACTCCCCCCCCCCCCCCCCCCCCTAGTCTGGCAACTACATCCTTCAGAACTTAGCCAGCACAGTCAATAAACTGTGCCCTTTCTATCCTCAATGCTGCTTTCAAGTGGCTTTCAATACAGAGGTGCACGGATTGCTGTGTATTGTTCTCCCTAAGCGGATCAATCAGGAGATTTCTTTGCTCATAATGCCATTAGGTTTCTTGTGATCTGCAGTCAATGAAGACTCGCAAGGTTACTCCCTTGTGATTGTATACCACTTTGCTGTCACCTCTAGTGGATCTGTTCTGTTGTTTAGTTAGGAACAATGACAAAGAATGGGGTGCTGGATGAAAGATAGGAGTCTATGTCAGGATAGTTGAATCTGTGGGGACAGCTCTTTCGACATTGTCAACAAGTCTTAAGGTGTTAACAAGCAGGACTTTATAGCATCAACTGGGCTGGATATACCTCACATGGCTGAATCTGTTGTCAGATGCTGGCAGTCTGTATGACTTTGGTATATTTTCTAGACTTTTTTTGTAGTGGTTTCATACAACTGAGTAGCTTGCCCTGGGCAATTAAGAGTCTTTAAAGTCTGAGGCCACAGGTAGATTGGTTAAGGATGACAGATTTCTTTCCGTAAAGGACAAATTAAATTTGTGTCACAGGTAGACGGTGGTTAAGAAAACATTTAGCACGCATGCCTTAATCGTTCAGATCTTTGAGTATAGGAGTTGGGATGTTCGCGTAGAGAATGCACAGGACATTGGAGAGGCCTCTTCAGGAGTTCTGTGTACGGTTCTGATCACCCCTGCTATAGGAAGGATATTAAATTGGAGAGGATGCAGGAAAGATTTACCAGGATGTTGCCAGAACTGGAAGGTTTGAGTTTTAAGGACAGGCTGAGATCTTTAGCACTGAAGCATAGGAGGTTGAGGGGTGGCCGTGGAAAGGTTTTTAAAATCATGAGGGGCATAGATAAGACGAATGACAAGAGAGTCTTTTTCCTCGGATGGGAAGAGTTCAAAACTAGGGGGCATATTTTTAAGACAAAGTCAGAAAGTTTTAAAAAGAATATGAGGGGCAACTTTGTTTTAAAACAGATTTGTTCATTTGTGGAATGAGATGCCAGAGAAAGTAGTGGATGCAGATATAGTTACATTTCAAAGGCATATTGATCTGTACATGAATAGAAAACATTTGGACGGATACGGGCCAAATGCAGGCAAATGGGAGTTTAGTTTCAGAACATGCTTGGCATGGACTAGTTGGACCGAGGGGTCTGTTGCCATGCTGTATGACTCTGTCACAATAATGAAAGAGATGAACTTTTACAATGTTCTGGTCGACTCACAGTCACCATTACTGAATCCAGCTTTACATTCCAGACATAATTAACTGCATTTAAAATCCCTAGCTGTCTTGACGGAGTCATTAGTCCACACCTCAGGTGAACAAGTCCAGTAAAATAACTATGCTACAATTTTGCTGTCATTTATCAGGTGAAACACACATCTAAGCAGGCATTAAGTGATAATTTATTTCAACTTTACATAATATACACACTGTTGATATCTTTAGCCTGGTACAAAATGGGTTTACCAGATTATAAATTATAGATATACAGTATTTCAATGAAATTTTCCAAAAGTATCTGCGCTATTGAGTTTCAGTGGAACTTCACATATCTATAATATGAGGAAATAGTCGTCACCAGTGAACATTCTTCTCCCCACTGAAGCCATTAAATGAACTCATTTACAGTTCAGGCTAGCATTATCAATCAACAGACCTACCATTGCTCACCAGACTAAAGAGAGCCAGTCAGAACAATAACAATGAATAAATGTGAGCACCAAAAGCAGTCTTCATCTACCTTTGCACAATTCAAACTTAGATTCCACACACCAAATGAGTAGTATTTTCACATTTAAAATGATCTCCATTGAAATGGGACAACAATAATAAAGATGAATACTGCATGAATAATCAAGATTCTATTACAGCAAAGATTAATTGCAAGATCTATTTCAGGTGCACAAAAACATTTTTAAGCAACTTCCACACCCCAACCACAATCTACGAAATACCTTGTTGGTGGTATAATAAAATTCCATGCTCCCTTAAATACTTTTCTACATGTTTGTTCATTTGCTTTTTAAACTCATCCTTGTTGGCTACCTTTTCAATTGCCAAGTCATTGAAATGATTTGTCCTTTATGCTTGATTTTCTCTCATTTTGATCCTAATGATCCATTCAATTATAACTTTTACCTCAGAATTTCATCTGCAATGTTTCTTTAAATCCAGTTTTTCAATTTAGGAAACTGCATTGTCTATTGTTAATCCCTGTATCCTCTACTGATATTGCAATTCCGTATGAAATCTAAAGTGCTATTTTACAGGAATTAATGGAAGCTTAGAAGAGCAACTACAAATAGAAATTATTACTGAGCATTGCATCTGTTTTACTAACAATTACCAACAGCATTTTTTTTCTTACTTTGTCCCAGTAATCTGGGATAGTTACCAGTGGTTTACATAATTCAGAATCACATCAACAATAATAGCTTATTTACCTGGAGTGGCAGGTTCATCTGCTTATCATTAAGGCTCTTCTTTCTCTGTATTAGCTGTCTTTGGGGTCCACAGATACTTTTAATCAATCAATCTGTTCACACGTCATGATACACCTCTTGAACATGTGGAACTTGAACTCAGGCTTTCTAAACCAGAGACATGACACTACCAGTGTGTCACAACAGTCGCTGAAACTGCTACCATATTCATTGCTTTGTTTGATGTTGGCCCTCAGTATTATAGGTATTACTAAATCAACCTGTTCAGACATATGATATATCTGTGACAGGTGACACTTGAATCTGGATCTTCAGGCCCAGAGGTAGGGGCACAATCACTGCTCCATAAAGAGTCTTAAGCCTCGCGCACCTGATATTCTGAGGCAGGTCCCCTTCCAAGTACCAAGTCTGCTCAGCTTCCAGGATTAGATGACGTCAAGAATTTTCAGACTAAAATGGCCATAGGCCTTGCGAATTTATTGATTTTATTACCAAAAGGTAGCACTGATGCTAAGATTAAAGTAAACACTAGTGAGTTTTGAGAAGATTTGTAACTCAGGTTGACATGCTGGATATAAGTTTGCTCGCTGAGCTGGAAAGTTCATTTTCAGAAGTTTCATCACCATACTAGGTAACATGATCAGTGAGTCTCCAGTGAAGCACTGATGCTAGTGACCAGCTTTCTATTTATGCGTTTAGGTTTTCTTCGGTTGGTGTTGTCATTTCCTGTGGTGACACCATTTCCCATGGTGACCTTATTTCCTGTGGTGACGTCATTTCTTGTTCTTTTTCTCAGAGGGTGGTAAATGTGGGGGTCCAAGTCGATGTGTCTGTTGGTAGAGTTCCAGTTGGAATGTCATGCTCCGAGGAATTCTCATGTGTGTCGCTGTTTAGCTTGCCCGAGGATGGATGTTTTGTCCCAGTCGAAGTGGTGTTCTTCCTCATCTGTATGCAAGGATACTAGTGAGAGAGGGTCATGTCTTTTTGTGGCTAGTTGATGTTCATGTATCCTGGTGGCTAGTTTTCTGCCTGTTTGTCCAATGTAGTGCTTGTTACAGTTCTTGCAAGGTATTTTGTAAATGACATTAGTTTTGTTTGTCATCTGTATAGGGTCTTTCAAGTTCATAAGCTGCTGTTTTAGTGTGTTGGTGGGTTGTGGGCTACCATGATGCCAAGAGGCCTGAGTAGTCTGGCAGGCATTTCTGAGATGTCTTTGCTGTAGGGGAGAATGACTAGGGTTTCTGGACATGTTTTGTCTGCTTGTTTGGGTTGGTTGCTGAGAAATCAGTGAACTGTGTTCATTGGGAACCCGTTCTTTTTGAATAGGTGATTTTCCTTGGTGCTGCGGTGTGTGGTGGCTCATTGAAATAATGTGTAATGCATTACGACAACAAACTGCCATTCCAAGATGTCTCAGTACAGCGAACAGCCAATGGGGAAATTCAAACCAACATCTACAGTAAAACAACACAGACTGACCAAATATTGAACTACAGAAACAATCATCCAAACAGCCACAAATGAAGCTGCATTAGAATATTATTCCAACATGTCACTGCATACTGCAGCACAGAGGAACTATGAACAGCAGAGGACAATCACCTGTACAGTGTATTCAAAAAGAACAGGTACCCAATGAACACAATCTTAAATAGTTCTCATTAACAAATCCAAACAAGCAGACATACGCGACCCGAGCCACTCTCCTCCATTAAAGACGTCTCAGAAATGCCTGCCAGACTACTCCGATCTCTTGACATCATGGTAGCCCACAAACCCACCAACATATTAAAACAGCAGCTAAAAGACCTCATACAGACAATAAACAAAACTAATGTCATTTACAAAATCCCATGCATGAACTGTAACAAACACTATATTGGACAAACAGGTAGAAAACTAGCCACTAGGATACACAAACATCAACTAGCCATAAAAAGACATGATCCACTCTCATGAAGTATCCTTGCATACAGATGGGAAGGACACCACTTCGACTGGGCCAACACATCCATCTGAGGGCAAGCCAAACAGAAACACACACGAGGACTGCTAGAAGCATGGCATTCCTAACAAATACATTGACTTAGACCCCATTTACCACCCTCTAAGAACAGGAACTGACATTACCACAGGAACTGACATTATCAACCCAAGAAAACCTAAACACAAACAGAAAGCGGGTCGCTAACACCAGTGCTTCACCAGAGGCTCACTGATGTTACCTAATAAAGTAAACATGTCAATCTTGCATAATACATTAATAGTTAGCCATGAATGGCACTTTCCCTGCCTTATTCTGATTGACAACAGTTTTTATTTCATGGATGCGAATGCTGATGGTAAGGTCAAACATCTGTGCTCATTTCTAATTGCCCTCAAATTGATGATGTGCTGTTTTCTTGAACCACTGTTGTGTCTGTAGGTAAAGCCAAGGTGCTGTTCAGGAGTGAGTTTCAGGATTTGTTTCAGTAAGTGAACCAACAGTGGTAGAACTCCATGTTAGGTTGCTGTGTGACTTGGAGGGGAACTTTCAGATGGTGATATTCCCATGTATCTGTTGCCCTTGTCATTGTGTGGGGTAGAGGATGGCAGGTTTGGAATGTAACGTTGAAGAGACTTGACGGGTTGGTGCAGTACATCATGTAGCTGATACATACTTCTGCCACTGCACATCAGTGGTTAAGGTAATGAATGTTGAACATGGTGAATGGGGTGCCAATCCAAGCTGTCTGCTTTATCCTAGATGGAGTCATGTTTCTTGAGTGCTGTTGGAGATGTACCCACCCAAGGAAGTGAAATATTGATTGTGAACAGACTTTGGGAGTTAAGTGGTAAGTTCTTCACTGCAGAATTTTAGCCTTTGAACTGCTCTTGTGGCCACAGTATGCTGGTTCAGTTCAGTTTCTGGTCAAATATCTCAAATATTAATCTAAGTGCTCCTGGCCAGTGACAAAGCTAACCAAATACATGACCACATGCAAGAGTGGCAAATACATCAGCTGTTCAATTAATTGGTTCCTGCTGGCCTGCAATTACCTTTCCCAGCACTGCAGAAACCGATGCTTTCCTTTGCTAGTGTATACATTATACATTTACACTAACTTTTCACGTGTTTAATTTCGCAGCTGCATTCAGAATCAAATATTTTCTTCCCTCCTGCCTGTGTGCTTCCCACTTTCACACTTCTGTTTCAAAGTCAAAACAATGTAATGGAGATGACACATTTTTGATGAACCCTTTTATTAATAATAGTTATAATTAACTCTCAAAATGCCAACTGGTTTGGAGAAATGACAGAATCAACAATATAGATAAAATTAAATCTGAAGTGCAAAAAAACATGATTAATAGCCAAAAACCTTTTTTGAAAGGATAGCTATATAGAGACATTTGAGCTCTTCCCATTTCAGACAGCTCATGCCACGATTAAGTACAGGACAGCAAAATGCAGGATAAAATTCCTAGATCCCAAAATTTAAGGGCATATCCTACAGCAGCAGTATGGAATTTCTTCCCTTACTCCAACATTTTCCATAGCAGTCATCTTGTGGTCTTTACAAAAGAGATTGTCAAATAGGACATTTTGTGATGCTTACAAGGGACTGCTGAGAGATTTTTCAACACCTTTCACAGAAGCCACACAGCCAGAGAATACTTGCAACTTTTCACTCTGATCTGGATTTGAACTCAAGTTTCAGAGATGAAAGGTAAGTGGGTTAACCTTGGAGCCAAGTTCTTCCCAAAACCAGAATAATAGAGTCTTCTAGCACAGAAACTGACCCTTCAGTCCAACTCGGCCATGCTGACCAGATTTCCCCAACTAAACTAGCCCCATTTGCCTGTGTTTGACACATATCCCTCCAAACCTTTCCTATTCATGTCCCTATCAATTTGTCTTTAAATGTTGTAACTGTACCTGCATTCACCACTTCCTCTAGCAGGTCATTCCACATAAAAACCAACCTCTGTGAAAAAGTTGCCACTTGGGACCCTTTTAAATCTTTCTCCTTTCACCTTAAAAATATGCCCCCTAGTTTTAAACTCCCCCTTCTACGGGAAAAGAGCTTTGTCATTCACCTTATCTATGCCACTCATGATTTTTATAAATTTCTATAACGTTACCTCTCAATCTCCTACACTCCAGTGGAAAACTTTCCAGCCTATCCAGACAGTCCCTAGAACTCAAACCCTCCAGTCCTGGCAACATCCTGGTAAAACTTTTGTGCACCCTCCCCAATTTAAAAACATCCAGTATAAGGGGTGTCAGGGTATTCTCAAGCGGGAACTCAGGAGGGCAAAAATGGAATATCAGAGTGCCTTGGCAAATAGGTTAAGGATAATACAAAGAGTTTCCGACAAGTATATTAAGAGTAAAAGAACAACTACAGAGAAAATAGGGCCCTTTAAAGATCAATGAGATTGTCAATGTGTGGGACCACAGGTGGTGAGAGTGATATTAAACAAATATTCCATGTCAGTGGAGAAAGTGGAGGCTAGAGAAGTCAGGGAAATAAATATTGATGTCTTGAAAATAGTCCACACATTACAGAAGAGGTGGTTCTGGAGGTCTTAAAAAAAACAAACATGGATAAATCAGATCAAGCCTATCTCAAGATGTTTTGGGAAGTTAGGGAAGAAAATGCAGGGTCCCTAGAAGAGATATCACCTAAAGCCACAGATGAGGTGCTGGAAGAAGTGTAATGTTGTGCCATTACTTAAGAAAGGCTGTAAGAAGAAGCCTGAGAACTCTAGACTCGTGGGTCTGGCATCAGTGGTGGGTAGGTTGGTGGTGATGATTCGGAGAGATAGAATTTACATGCATTTGGAGAGGCAAGGACTTACTGGGAATAGTCAGCATGGCTTTGTGCATGGGAAATCATGTCTCACAAACTTGATTTGAGTTTTTTTGAGAATGTGACCAAAATGCTTGATGACGGAAGACTCGTAGACACTGTCAACATGGATTTTAGTAAAGGCGTTGACATGGTTCCACATGGGAAATTAATTAGTAAAGTTAGATCACATGGAATTCATGGAGACCACGCTAATTGGATACAAAATTGGCTTGACGATAGGAGACAGAAGGTAGTGGTGGAGGGTTGTTTTTCCAGAGTAGAGCTCTGCGACTAGCAGTGTTCTGTAGGAATCGGTGTTGGGACCACTGTTTGTCATTTATATAAATGATTTGGATGAGAATTTAGAAGGCATCGTAAGTATGTTTGCAGAGGACATCAAAATTGGTGGTATAGTTGACAGTGAAGGTGTCTAAGATTACAAACAGATCTTGATCAAATGGGCCAACGGGCTGAGTGGCAGATGGAGTTTAAATCGGATAAATGTGAGGTTTTGCATTTTGCTAAAAATGAACAAAAGCAGGACTTATTTCTGGATTAGTGGTGTTGGAAGAGCACAGCAGTTCAGGCAGCATCCAAGTAGCTTTGAAATCGACGTTTTGGGCAAAAGCCCTTCATCAGGAATCCTAGGACTTATACAGTTAACGGTAGAGCCCTGACTAGTGTTGTTAAACAGAGACACCCAAAGGGTTCAGACAGATTGTTCTTTGAAATTTGCATCACAAGTAGACAGGGTGGTTAAGGCAGCATTTAGCATGATTGCTTTCATTGCTGAGACTACTGAGTACAGGAATTAGGAAGTCACATTGAGGTTGTGCAGGACATTGGTGGGACCACCTTCAGAGTACGGTGTACAGTTCTGGTCAACTACTTTTTTATATTACATACATAGTTTGTGTACTCTATGCCTTTATTTATAAAGCCATCAAAAGCGCAATTTTTAGAATATCTAGTTTAGAGGCACAGCTTTGTTACACGATTGCTTACAACATGGTCATTCATTTTATGTAATCAGCTCTACTTCTTCGAACCTGGCTCCAAGTCAAAATAATTTTTCAGGGTTCCTCTCAAGATTTTCTCAGAGGTCACTTTAAAGTTATTGGGACGGCCAATTTTTGGTTGTCGGCGCTCTTTCTCATTCTCAATAAATAATTTCTTATGTAATTCAGTCACATAGTAGCAATACTTTCTGTATTTGTAGACATGGGAAACTTGGATTCACAAAAATTATAAGTATTTATCAATATACTTAATAGTCAACTGAAATTAAAGCCTCTACACACAACATACATAATGTTCCTCAGCATTTACATTACGCCTCAGCATTTACATTACGGGCATAAGTTGGCCACAAATTTGTTTTCAAAATTAACTGAGATACCACTACACACACACACACCAACCACAGACTGAGGAAATAACTAATGCATTTCCATCACATATAAACAAAGCTGGAACATTTTAACCAGGCAGTCACAACTGAATCACTGCCAATCTCAATCACAGATTTAGGCAACTGACAACGTTGATGACAATAGTATTTATTACATTGCCCCTAAATAGTAGCTCCTGATCATAAACAGCCTTAAACAACAGATTCCACATTCATTTTCAAGGAATTAAATACCTCAGCAAATTATGGTTTTCCCAGCTACATGGTTGACAGGTTTAAAACTGCTCTTTCTCCTTTGCAGCCTTCTTTCTCAATTCCTTTTCACTCTCCTACCTTTCACTCCCCACATCCTGCAGCCTTCTTCTGCCACTTCATGCAGCCATTTCCTTCAACCAGCTGTATAGTCTCAATATTAGACCCAATGTTATGTCAATCTCATTTCCCCTCTACCCTTTACTACGCTTTTAATCCGCAGACCTTTGATCAGAATACATTGGTTGAGGGATGACACGGCTATGTCTATTACACCTTGGTACCAGAAACTCATCAGGTCTCAGATGCAATTCCTGTCCTGGGACATTCTCACCAGGACAATAATACTAGGGCTATAATTAGCTTCAGTGTCCATGAATTTAAAAGGTAGAAGGAGAAAAAAAAAAGTCAAACTCACACTGTATTAATCTCCAATATGGGATATCATCTACATTAGTTTTGGTTATGATTACTCTTAGATTTGAATAACCTGACAGCATGAACTTATCAGGGCTCATAGAAGAATGCTCATTTAGGATTATACTTCATGAGGACAGCATGGAATTTGGTTTTCAGTCAATGACTTCTGGTTTAAGTCAAAAATGTTTTTACTATCAAGTCAGAAAGAGTAGGTTTTTGTTTTACAGATTTAATGATGTAATCTTTGCACAAAAGACACTTACTATTCCAGACTCTCTAATATGTGGTTAGCTACAGAGCGCAATCCAGATTCTAACTGTTATAAACAATGTTGTTATGTGTTCAATGCATGACATAAAAATTCAGAAAATTAAAATATATCAATTTTGTACTACAGTATTATTTACATATTTGCTGTTATCTGCTGAATTGCATAGTCACCTTTATGAAGTCTCTTCCAGATTTAACTTTCCATTCTGATTCATATACATTCAAGTAGGTCCCTGGACCTAAAACAAAGAATATATACTTTACTTATAATGAAAACAGAGACTTAAGCAAATTTCAAATTCTGAAGAGAGCAGGGGTGGAGGAAGAGAGAGGAGTGGGGGAGGGGAAGAGGAAAGTTAGCAGGTAGGAGAGAGCAGAGAAGAGAGCATGAGGGGTAGGAAGTGGGAGAGAACTTGGGCGGGGATGAGAGCAGAAAGTATGGGTGTGGTGTGTGGAAGAATGCTATGTATGTGTGATAGGAATGATGAGGCTACATCAAACATGTGAGCATTGAATATATTCATCGACATGTGAAAATTCTGTAATTTCTTCATATCATCTTGAAATTACCAAGAATCGCATACAGTGGGTAAATGGAGTAGAATTCAGCTGTGACTTAATTGAACGGTGGACAGTCTCGAGGCATGTTACCATTACGTAGGAACGTGCAGCACAGAAACAGACCTATGAACTTGTCTTGTTCATCTTTTAATGTCTTATCTATCTTTAAATTTTCATTATTGTTGACAGAGTTTTTAAAAACACTTATTCCTGATGCTGAAGCCAGACCTCAGAAGTCCATTAAGCATAAACATATACTCACGCTGTCAGCTGGTACAAGTGTCATTTCTCTTAACTTTTCATAATTGGTGTGCACCTATCAGTTCAGTCGCAATCTCTGGTGCTCCAACACAAGATGTACTACTTGGGACTAATCCTGCCCCTAAGGATAGCATCAACTCCCAAAGCCCTTGCTCCTGGCCTACCAACCTTCTCTGTACAGGTATAATCCTTAGCAGTACATTAATCTTCTGACATTTTGGCAGCCAGAAGTTTAGCACAGAATTTACAGTGCTGCAACAAGATATCTACATATATTCAAAAAGAAAGATTTGGCATAACCAGTTGCTCAAGAGGTTGTTAGCTTTAACATCTCAGGCAGTGCAACATCATGTGCAGGAAATGCACCTCCTGCAGTTAGGGCATCACCAAACCCAACCTCTTCCTTATGATTAAGGAATGCAATTTTGTTTTGATATTTCCATTTGCCTTATTTTAATCTTCTCTCCCAAGTTCCCACGTTCTCTTCCTTCATCTTTTAATATTCAAATGCTGAGTAAAAAGTTTAGATTCAATTTTCCTTTTATTTCTGTATTTGAAGCTTTACTATTTTCAGCTTATAATGATTTTCCTTGAACTCAACTGATAACCATATGAAAGTTTTCTCTCAGTTTCCCAGAACATTTTTCCAGTTTCTCTGTAGATAAACCTTCTATCTCAATTTATTTGTTAACCTTAATCTTTGTTCTGCTTAAAATATTTCACAATCTTATTGTTATACCTTACTATGTAGTAATCAGTTCCTTGAGGGTGCTGTTTTATTCTATTACTTCTGACATGATTAGTGACTTGTTGTTTGACTAACATATTGAATGAGAAAGGACTCCACCATATATGAGAAAAATGTTTCCCTCTTCTCACTTTATTTCTTTTTATGCTAGCTTATTTGAGGATCTTGGATTCTCCTGTTACCATTATTATTGTGTGCCTGTTAGTAATCTTGTAAAATTTTCTTCCTTCAATTCCCTTCCATTGCTTTCCAGTGTGAAAGATACCCTGTAAGGCAATAAACCCCTCAATTTTTATAGATTATGCATCTGTACCAGTGCTATTCTTTTTCAACTGCCTTTAACTAGGAGAGTAACTCTACCATTCCAGGTCCAAGATGTGTTATAACATGCAATTTTTTGTTACCAATCCTGTTTTCCATATAGGCAAATTTCAGTCCTACGCCTGGGATCGAATTCCAGGGAAGAAAAAGGCTTGCATTTGTGTAGCCATTTTAATTACCACAGAATGTTTCAAAGTCCTTTCAGCATTTCAGCTAATAATGTATTGTTAGAATACAATCACTGGTGTATGTAAGAAACACATCAGCCAAATTTGTGGAAATTAGTGAAAACAATTTGGGGACTAAATCTTAAGGGAAGCTACAAAGCAATGCCAACATTATAGAATGGCTAATATGGTGGTCTTCACCCACCAAAATATAGACTGGGATACTGGTAGTAGAAGGGGCAGTGAGGGGCAAGCATTCCTAGATTATGTCTGGGGGAGTTGACAACAGAAGTATGTTCTCAGTCCGACAAGGATAGATGCATTGTTGCACCTGGTCCTTGGAGATGTAGACTAAATGGATCAAGCTTCAGTGGGGAATCATTTATGACAGTGATCATTGTATAAGATTCAGGATGGTGTTGGAGAATAATATGCAACAATCCTTTGGAACTCTTGAAATTGAGTGCGCTATTCTTCGGATTATGAAATTCCCTACAAATCTAAATAATTTTACTTCGCATTTCTTCCCTTAGGCAGCCTTCTGCTCCAAATGTTCATGATTTGGAGATGCCGGTGTCGGACTGGGGTGCACAAAAGTTACAAATCGCACAACACCAGGTTATAGTCCAACAGGTTTAATTGGAAGCACACTAGCTTTCGGAGTGCTGCTCCTTCATCAAGTGGTTGACAATCACCTGATGAAGAAGCAGCGCTCCGAAAGCTAGTGTGCTTCCAATTAAACCTGTTGGACTATAACCTGGTGTTGTGATTTTTAACATTGAGCTCCAAATGCTAGCTGCCTTTGCCGGAGTTATTCCCCTCATCCTTGCAGGTATCAGCACTGCTCTTAAACTGTGCCACCAAGCATTAGCCCATGTTCCCACACAGGCTGCACAGGTTGCCCCTGTTCAACCCCTACTTACTCATGTTAAAAAACTGATAACGGGTTCATGCACTGTCATCAAATTGGCTGCATGTTAAGAACATAAAAATCAAAGCTTATTCGTCTTAAATACTTGGGAGTCTGTTACACAGGTCTGCTGGAACTCCTTCACATTTCCCTTTACCCAGCTGAGTTAGACTCTCTTCTTTGAAATTTTTTTCCCCTCTAATGTGACCGGAGTAAATTATCCAGTCTTAACACCAACATTAAACTCTTACTAATAACAAAACTATGCATAAAACTTCTACATACTTACCTATGCATTTAGATTAATTTCCTCAGTCTTGCCACTTCTCTCCATGCAGTGAGCACAATGTCATTGTTCTGCCAGTGCAACTGATTTTTCGTTGGCTTAATGCATCCTTCCCTTTCACACTAAATTATTATGTTCAAATTTCTCGTCCTTTTCTTTAAGAAAGACAAGCCTCCCACTTCTCCCAACTCTGCTTTGAACCAGGACACACTTTTATTCCGATGCTAGCTTCTGAAATTTTGATGATTTCATAACACATTTATAAATTATAAAAAAAAGTTGCTTACTATCATCAAAAATCCCAGCATGTGCAAGCAGCAGTGTAACCACCTTTGGGTCTTTTTCCATTTGCAGTACTTGTTTGTTCCCATGTGACATAAGTGTACATACGTTGATTGCAAAGTCCACTTCATTTGGAAGTCCCGAAAGTAAAGACAGCACCACTTTATTATAATCACTGATTGTGGTAAATTCTGTAAAAAGCCCATAACCCCGACGTACACTTTCTGAAAGAAAGAATATCATTAGTTTATTTTATTGTCAAATGGTAATGCAATCAGATTTGACAAAAGACTAAAATCATACAAGCCACATGACATGTGCAACTTAGTGCAAAGACCTGACGAGAATTTTGACAGCTTACTGTGGCATTGGCATTGTGGTTATAAAATTAGTTAAAAACAGAAACAGTGTAGTGAAGAGTTGTTTGAGATTGGAATGAGATGCGATACCCCCCAGGTGTTAGGACCTCTGGTCTTTTTGATATATATGAACAAACTAGACTTGTGTGTGCAGGGCATATGTGCACAATTTATGGAAGACATTAAACTAACTTCATTTATGAAATAATGAAGAGGACAGTAACAAACATCAGGATAATAAACTGCTAAGATGGAGTTAGACATAGAAGATGTGATTTAATGTAGAGTGTGGTGATGCATTGCAATGAGGCAATCTATATTTAAAAAGGCACAATTTTGAAGCTATCATGGAAACAGAAAAGCCTGAGGTGTATATACACAAATCTTAGACAGTAGACAAGCAAAAAGAGAAGGCTACATTGAAAAAGTCAGAATCATTGACATTTAAAATAAAAGGAAAGAATGTAAAGACCTGCAGAGATCATTGGCTAAGTGCCAGCTGTACTACTGCATTGCACTGTAGGTACAACATTTCAAGGTTTCAGAGCAAATTTAAGAATGTCACTGGAATTTCAGCTCTACGAAGAGACTCTCAAGGTGTTTTCCATTGGATAAGCTGTTTCCAGTGACAGAAGAGGCAGTCACCAGAGGATGCAAACTTGAAATAATTAATAAAAGAACCAGAGTTCTATTTTTTCATTTGTACAGTTATTGTGTGCATTAAGAATAGACTGAGAAAGAGTAGTTGAAGCAGCTTAAATCATACTTCAAAGATTATTAGTAGGGTTATGGCAAAAGGTAAATGGGAATAATAAAATGACTATTAAAAATCTGGACTGTCATACTGTGATAAATAGCTGCTTTCTTACCTGTATTATTCTATAATGGTAGAAGAACCTGCTGAAAACACTTTTGAAAGGTGCTTTTAATATTTCTTCAACCACTAGTTTCCACAGCCTAGTCTAACTTAGTCAAGGTTAAATTGATGGTCCAAAGACATTTTATTAAATTAGCAGAATCTCTCATCTGTCACTGCTTTCTTGAAGGACAGCAGACAGCTGTTCTAGTAATGGCTTTGTTAGTGGTACCATCAGGTATGCCCACAAATATTCTCTGTAGTAATACTGCAATGTAATTACTTTGTACATTTACACTGACCAAAGTATAGTTGCATCAGCCCTATGGTACTACTGGATTGAGGAAGCAGCACAACTAGGTGTAGGAGTTTTCTCAATCTTCTGATATGAACCGTTTATAAACAAAACCATTGACAGCTTACGTAACTCACCCTCCCACTCCCAGCCCAAGATAAATCATGCAATTAATTATTACAGGTTTTGGAGGTTCCACTTGTTGGCACTTACCTGGGATGATGTGCTGATGTCGATTATAAAACAAATGAACCCCAGAGACGACACCCTGTGGTCGAGAATTGGTCGGGGTAAGTACTTCATCATCCTCACCAAAATGATGCAACTTCTCATAACTCTCCAGGTACCTGTACAAAAAATATAATACTCAACTAAACACAGTTTCCTCATGGTTGGCATTGAACTAAATAGACAATTATACAAAAATTAACTAGGTAAGCATTATTATAGTTGAAGTCATCACTGCACATGTCCATTTCAAGGTTGCAATAGTCAACTATAATTAACTTAATTCTATGTTAAGGGGCAATAGGATACATAGTAATATCAATACAAATTAATAAAACTAAGCAAAAACAGTAGAAGCTAAATTAGGGGCATAGTAAACTGCGAAGAATATAGCAATTTGCAGGTTGGAGCAGCCAAGATGCACTACATTGCAGAGGAATATTTAAGTACAACAGCACATTTTGGGAAAAATTCCTAACTTCTTTGTCACACCAGTACAGATCTAGGTATGTTGATTAACGAGAATTAAGTGTGGGATATGCACATTCTCCCAGTATCTGCGTGGGTTTCCTCTGGGTGCTCCGGTTTCCTCCCACAGTCACAAAGATGTGCAGGTCAGGTGAATTGGCCATGCTGAATTGCCCATAGTGTTAGGTGCATGAGTCAGAGGGAAATGGGTCTGGGTGGGTTACTCTTTGGAGGGTCGGTGTGGACTGGTTGGACCGAAAGGCCTGTTTCCACACTGTAGGGAATCTAATCTAATATCTCATTACATTTATACTGGATTTAAAACAGATCACTGCAGCTTATCTATCCCATTCAGCACAGAACACTGGTTATCATTTTCAGGATCTAGGGACATGGTTTATGTCCTATATCTGTGCTGACAAATAACTCAATCAGGAGATAAATTATACCCTACGGTCTCCTGAAAGTGAACTAGCATAAATAAGGCACTATAACAAGTGTACCAGATTGTTCACCAATTTATCTCCAAAGCAGCTAAGAGCACGATTGCAAGATACATTTTAAATAAAATGTTTGATATTATCTGCAGGAAACAAAGCTAAAATATACTGGGAATATTACACCAGGTACAAAATTTCCAATCTAAATCGCTGAGAAATTCCGGTAATGCTCTGTACTGTGTGAAAGCTCTCTGCTTTTCTTAGACACGTAGAAAAGCTTTCTCTTTGCAATTTGTTAAACATAACATAAACACAGAGTGTGAAGACAGATTTCTGATGGCTCTGCCAAGAATGCCCCAGGTAAGGCAAGTGGTTTTGGAGACTATTTCTACTTTTCCTTTCCAACTCCCTGTTACTTTAAATGATCAGCTAGATACAGATCAGTCTATACTACCCTCATTGATGTCAACACCCATCACCAAAAGGTAGCTCAGTAGTACCATTACTAACTGAGCTGGCATTGTCCTGAAAAACACAGCTGAGAGAGTGGACCTGTACTAGATGATGAGACCAACATCATGAGGGAAAAAACGGCTTTGTTTCATTCACTTAGAGGACGTGGATGTTGTTGGCTAAACCAGCATTTATTGCCTATGGGCAGTCTGGATCCACACGTCAGCCAGATCAGGCCAGCACGGCCAATTTCCTTCCCTAAAGGATGCCAATAAACCAAATGGATTTTTTCAACAATTGTCAATTATTCCATGGTTGTCATTAGACGCCTAATTCCAGACTTGACCTCATTCATACAAATTCAACCTGTCACAAATACATTTGTTCATGACAGTATTAGTAAGAGTGAGCACTGTACAATCCTTGGGGAGATAAAAATGTTGCTTTCACACCAAGGACATCCATCATAAGTTTGTTCGACATCACCACACTGCTAAATGGATGGATTCAGTGTAGATTTAACAGCTCAAAACTGGACATCCATGAAGCACTGGAAATCAGCAGCAGCATTACTTTTCACCACAAACTGCAACCTCATATTTCTCAATCCACAATACCTTTAAGACAAAGAATCAGCCCTGGTTTAATGTGGAGCGTATGAATACTAGGATCAACATTAGGCATATCTAAAGATAGAAGTTACCAACCTGATAAGTGCCTCATGTTGCCTCTGGTTCCTTCCCTATTCACCCAAAATCAATACACGCTCGATCTCAACCCTTCTACCAATGAGAACAGTTTCTTCCCATCTGCTCTGTCTTAGATATTTAAAGAATTTTGAACATCATTTATTAAATCTTTCAACCTTTTCTTCAACAATAACAATGATAGCTTCTCCAATACACCTACATAAGTGAAATCCACGATCCCTAGAACTATTTTCTTATTAGCGTTGGAACAAAGAAATAGGATTAGATGCATTTATTTTTCAAAGTAAATTACAATAAAAGGGGATGCTTATCAAAGGTGCTCATGTAAGAAGCATTGAATATTCTATAACCTTATAAATGGTAAGTATTTACAAACATAAAACATTGAAGAAATAGAAAATGAGATCAGAGTAGAGCACTGCAGGTAAAGAACCAGACATGATAGATCAAATGAGTCTATCTTGTGCAGTAAAAATTCTTATGATTTCTTTCAAATCATTTAGTTGAATTTTCAGTTCTCTGTAAGATCATTATTCACTTTACTAGTCTGCTTCTAAACAGAATCTCAATTGTTCAATGGTGCAATTATTCATTCTGATTATCAGTTATAAATTAACTTGTTTAGCAGTTACTTCAAGTTACTTGACCTGTTAAAAACTTCTAAAAGACGATCTACCTAAGCTTCAATTTCTACATTTTAGCTTCGATGCCTAATCGGAACTGTGAATCTTAGATCGTATTGATCCCGACGAAACACGAGGGGAAGAATACCATTCATTCATCATCAACAAGCAGAAAAAGGCCCTGTACAACTAAACAACCACAAATATTAGGCTAATTAAAGCTGATTATTGTTGAGACCACAAAAAGTGTAACGTGCAACTCTAGGAAGAGAAGCAAACATGATCAAAGTTGCACAGCACATCCCACAATGTGCCAAACATATCCAGATTTCAAGCATATCGAGTCATAGATGTACAGCATGGACACAGACCCTTTAAGTCCAACTCGTCCATGCCGACCAGCTATCCTAAACTAATCTAGTCCTATTTGCCAGCACTTTGACCATTTTCCACCTATATGTTGTAAAGTTTCTTTTTAATAGATCAGTGCTCCCAATTCAAATATTCAATTTCAGTTTTTTAATGAGGAAAGGTTGAAGTAATACTCCAAATTGAGTTGATAAGATAGAGGATCTACTTTCTTTGGTGGGGAAAATCAAGATCAAAAGGACAAAGTGTGAAAGCAGAGCTTTAATCAGGCACCCAATGTGTTTTTCTGCAAGTACTTCATTACCTTGCCAGGTGTGACAAACCTGTTCCTTTAATAAGGTTGGGTTGTCCTTGGTTTTTTTTTTCCAAAAAGGTTGTAAATGACACAGGTTCCGAAATTTGAGGTTGAATGGATTTTAGAGCCAATTTGTTTACAACTAACAGATACTGCCTCAGGCAGAAGGATTCAAAGTTTTGAAAAAAAACTTGTACAATGAAAGGGGAGTGGCCAGTTCTCACAGCTGTTTTTTGTTCAGTTTGGTTTGAATGCAGTGACCATGTGAAGAAAGGCTGCTGGACTCTCTCTCTCTCTCTGACTTCTCTCTTGTAAGAACTTATGTTTCATTTTACCTTTTGTGCCAAGGGGTGTTTATGGGATTGTTGCAAGTATTTTCGAACAGGATCATTAAGTTGGGATAGTCTATTGGGTTTCTGGATAGGATAAGTTATTTGGTATTCTGTTCTTTATGTTTAATTCAGTAATCTTGTAAATAAATTCTGTTTTGTTTAAAATTAAGTAGTCTGACCAGCTGATCTTCTCCTGAAATATCCACTTAAAACAAACGCAAAGTTAAGAGTCTGGGCTACCTTCTTGAAATGTTTTGAGGGGTTTAGTCTGGTCCATAACATAGGTGAAGCATAGGTGGTCTGTCCCACCTGATATTTGTGTCCCTGTTTTCTGGTACTTCCAGTTCTGTGTCAGAATGGTTTGTATATTGGGTCCAGTTCAATATGTGCATTTGAGTCACGGTTGGAGTGCGAAGCTTCAAGGAATTCTTTTGCGTCTCTCGGTTTTGCCTGTGCTAAGATGGTTACATTGTCCCAGTTGAATTTGTGACCTTGTTAGTGTGGTTTGAAATGAAAGTGTACTGGTCATGCCTGGCAGCGGCAAGTTGATGTTCATGTACTTGTATAGACAGTTTTCTTCCTGTTTGTCCTATGTAGTGTTTTTCCAAAGTATTTTCAGGGTATCTTGTAGATTACGTTTGTCCTGTTGGATATGGATGCCCAGTGTTTCACTTTTGTCAGGAGCTGGAGAAAGGGATTTACTGGTTTGTGGGCCACTATGATTCGTAGAGGTCTGAGTAATCGGGTAGACATTTCTGATATGACCTTTGTGTATTGTATGATCACCAAAGTGTCCGGTCATGTAGTTTTCTTCTTTAGGTTGTTACGCAAGTACTGGTGAATAGTGCTCTTGGGGCAACCACTCCATTTAAATACCTTGAATAAGTGTTCCTATTCTGCCCGGTTAAGTAGTGTTGTAATGCAGTTAAGTTTGTGGATGCTGTGCTGGTTCCTGTTACAGCTCAGTATCTGGTCAGTAGGGGTGTTCTTCCTGTACAAGCTGGTATGAAGTTCACCAGTTGGCATGCTTTCCACTAATATGTCCAGGAAGGGAAGTCTGCTGTTGTTCTCTTCTTCGTCAGTGAACTTTATTCCAGTGAGGAAGTTATTGATGTGGTGGTGAGTTTCTTCCAGTTGTGTATCGTTAAAGATAATAAAGATATCATCTATATACCAGATTCAGAGTTTGGGTTGGATAGTTGCATTACTGATATTGGGGAGCCTGTTGGTGTGCTGTTGATTTGTCTGCATCTTGTCCACTGAATGCAAAGTAAGTTGCGAAGCATAGGTCCAGTAATTTTAACACATTGGTATTGTTGGGTATCCTAGTATCCACTTCGTCAGATAGTGTCGCAAATGGTATTCTTGGTCAATGTTTATAGATGTAAAGAACAAACAAAATCATTATTTCATCATCCTCGAATGTGGCATGATGTTTCTGATGATGTTAAGGAACTCTTGGGAGTGAATGGAATGGTTGGAGTATTCTACTCTGTATTTTAGTCTTTCTTGCTTGGCTAACTTATAGGTAGGCACGCCTGGGAGTGATACAATAGGTCTCAGGGATGCTTCTGCTTTGTGAACCTTGAGTAGTCCCTAGAATCAGTGTTTTGGATTAATTGGGTTTCATTTTCTTAAGGTCTATTTTGCTGATCGCTCCTGATCTATTTAGTTTTAGAGTCATAGTAATTCTGTTCTCAGACCGTGGGGTTGGGTCCATCACCACCTGTTGGTAAGTAGCAGTAACGCAGAGTAGTTCATTTGCTTTCTTTATGTACGGATTTCTGTTGAATATTACCATAGTCCTTCCTTTGTCCACTGGTAGTATAACTATGTTCTTGTCCCTTTTGAGTTTCTCCAGTGCTTTCCTTTCTTCTGTGCTGAGTGTGTTCCAGTTTCCTTTGCTAAGAGTTAGGGCTATTGTCTGTCTGATCTTTTGTATTTCTTCATCTAGTCCGTTGCTTTTTAATATGGCTTCTTATGCTGCTAGCAAGTCGATGTTTCTGGTGTCTTTGTAGTTATAGTTTGGTCTGTGTATCAGGATGGATTTCTGAGTCTGTGAATGGTCTGTCAGAGAGATTCTTTCTTCATGTCTCTGCGTTGTCTATACTGTTTTGTGGGTGAGTTTCGATATTTTCTCCTGTAGTGCCTGTCTTTTCCTTATTCTGGTCCTGTGTTGTTGTATGGTGATGGCTTGTTCTAATGCAGTTGTCCAGTCTGGGTCAGTGGTGTTGGAATAGGATTTTGTTCCTTTCAGATATGACATAACTAACACACTCCTGTGACGACATCAACGAGCGAGATGACAAAATGTCTACATAAAAACATATTAGCTTGGCGAACAAACCTACAACCTCATCCACAACCCGAGCTACAAATCTTTTCAAAAACTCTAACAGAGCAGAAACTCAGAACAGCAGCAGCTCTCCCTTTTACTACCACTTCATGACTCCCCCACTGCCCTGTGTCACCCCTACCAAAGAAAAGGGTTTTGGTGATACTGGCACCAAAAGATTTAGTTTGTTAGGTTTGGGTATCCAAATATATGGAATGGACAAGTGGGACTGGGTAAATGAAGTTGAGGTATAGAATATCAGCTGTAATCTGATCCAATGACAGAGTAGGCTTGAGAAGCAAAATGATCTACTTTGTTCCATACATTCTCTTCTGATTCCCAATTAGTGTCCTGACAATTGAAAATCAATCACAGGAGCATGTTAGTTATGCCACATCTGAAAGGAGCAAAATGCTATTTCAATGTTAGGGCTGGCTTGTTTCATTACAATAGAGCTTGAATATTGAGCTTACTGGATAAGATGAAATTTGATCCAATTAAATTCATGGAATACTGAAACCATCATCTTTAGTTTCTGGTATAAACTCAATTTCCTTGCCATCGATTTCATGTGCTCCCTGGCAACTGCATGAGCTTCAAATTGATATGTGCCGATTGCCATCTTTGAGATTGCTTATATCACCCAATTCTACCCTTGCCCCAGCTTAACTGCTCTTAACTTTCATCCATCTTTATTTTTAAACCTCTGTTTGACAACTTGAACAGAGGCCTAAGTCACCCCCGTTTATCCCATATATCCACAGTTACTTCAGCCAATTAGTACCCAGTCAGCTTACTCTCGATCACCAGTAAAGTGACAGAAAGGGTCATCAGTAGTGCTATTTTGCAGCACTTGCTCAGCAAGAACTTGTTCACTGATGCTTAGTTGGCATTCTGCCAGAGGAACTCAGCACAGCCACGGTTCAAACATGAACAACAGTACAGAGTTCCAGAGGTGAGGTGGAAGTGACTGCCCTCATCATAATGGTCACATTTGGCCAACTGTGACATCAAGTGGCTTCTACAAAAACTACAGAGTCACTGGGAATTGGAGGAGAACTCTCTGCTGGCTGGAGTCATGTCTAGCACTAAGGAAGATGGCTATGATTATTGGAGGTCAGACGTCTCAGCTCCAAGACATCTCTGCAGGTCCTCCTTAAGGGACTGGACAACATTCAGTATCATTCGGATCTTCAGATGCTGAAAACGTCTGTACCCAATACACCATGTGGACTGAAATGACAAGACAGAGGCCACTTAGAGTCATCCAGTCACCTTTTATTTACTAGTGCACAGTACACTGGCTCTGGCCAGCCAGCATGGAGTCAGTCTTCAATGGGGAAGATTTTAATCTCATTACATTGGTCAGCCAAACCTTTCCTGATTGGCTCAGGTTACCAACCACAAACAAGGACCTTGTAATCAATGAGGTCCACCTGGTTCTAATCACTACAGCCTTCTCCTCCAAGTCTGGGGATGTAGTCTGGGTCTTTTGCTTGTAGCTTCTATTGCAATGTTTTCACCCCAGGTCCAGTTCCTCTGACTTTAACTCAGATGCAGGTGACATGTACTGGACCGTGGCCCATCTCTTGCATCCAGAATATCTCAGGAGAGTTTCCTCTTCTTCCAGTGGTAGTGGTAATGGTATCAAGGCTGCATCCATTTTGGACTCTGAGGTTTCCTTGACACTAGACAGAGGGGGAGCACCTGTGGTTTCCAACAGGCCTTCTGGCTGTTCTGAGGAGCTCGGTATGTTTTGCTCCTGTCCAGTTTGTGCAGTAGCAGCTTTCAGGTGATCCACATGCTTGTTCAGGAATGTATCACCTACCTGAATTTGTAAGTCGCAGAACCTGACCTTGTGTCAACCTCGCTTTGTACCTACACAGGGCCATTTTCTGGTTCCAGCACCAAACTTCATCCCCTAGAATTAAATGGCTTCCACCACTTTGAGGTGGTGTTCTTCCTCCTGTTCCAAACCTGGTGGGGGGTTGGGTGGGGAGAGGGGGAAGTATCGGTTTAACTTTGTATGGAGTCTTCTCCCCATCAGTAACACTGCTGGAGCTTTCTCTGTTGATGCATATGGTGTTGTCCTATAATTGAACAGGGACAATTCGGTATCAATTGATGCTGTAGACTCTTTCTTAAAACCCGCCTTCATCATTTGGACTACTATTTCCGCTAGACAGTGGGATGATGGATGGTATGGAGCTGTACTTATGTGCAGAAATACTCAAATTCCTTGCTGGTAAGTGATCCTTGAGAAGATTTGTAGCTCAGGCTGAGGTTCAGGTTGCAGCACCCAGGAACTACGAGCAGAAGATACAGCTAAACAGTGTATTCAAGGAGAATAGGTACCCAATAAACGCAGCCCATGGATTCTTAAACAACAAATCCAAACAAGTAGACATAACATGCCCAGAAACTCTAGCCACACTACCATACAAAGACACCTCCGAGGGGACTACCAGACTACTCCAACCACTTGGCATCACTGTAGTTCACGAACCTACCAACACACAAACAGCAATTGATGAAACCTAAAGGACCCTATACTACCAACCAGCAAAATGAATGTCATTTGCAAAATCCCATACAAAGACTGTAACAAACAGTACATCGGACATACAGGCAGAAAACTAGCCACCAGGATACAAGATGACCAGATAGCCACCAAAAGACATGACCTATTATCACTAGTATTCTTACATATAGACAAACAGCACACCACTTCGACTGGGACAACACATCCAACCTAGGACAGGCTAAACAGAGACACACATGGGAATTCCTAGAGGCCTGGCATTCAAACCAGAACTCCATCAATAAACACATCGATTTGGACCCCATTTACCAACCTCTGGGAAAAAGAACCGGAAATGATATTACCCACCTTAACAGACCAAGACACACAAACAAAAAGCGGGACAGAACACCAGCGCTTTACCGGAGACTCACTGATGATGTTTCGTCACCATGGTGACGAAACATCTGAAAACAAACCTGCCAGCTCAGCAAGCAAACTTACAACAGGTAAATGATGTTTCATTGCCCATGACCAATGCTTCCAGTAGTCCATGTATCACAAACAACGCTTGTAACTTCTCAGAGATCTGAGTTTGCGGAACAAACTTTATGCACGTCCAAACATTTTGAAATGGGCATGCGTAATGACCAGGAACATAGAGCCCTTGAAATGTTCAGCATAATTGACATGCAACCAAGTCTAGGGCATACCAGGTCATTCCCACAAATGTGGGGGTGCTGCTGGTAGCAATTTTTGTTCTTGTTGGCACTATAAATGGTGTCCCGTTTTCACCTCAGTTGAAGCAAAACACTCAGACACAGTTTGGCTTTACCTTCATCTTTATGCCAGGCCCTGGAGGGAGAGAGAACGACCGCCCATGTGCGCAGAGATATGAGTTCTCAGTCTTCTCTTGAATAGCAGATTCTTAAGGAATTATGTAGTCACTTACAGGGAACAGCTTCCAAATAAGGCAACATCTATATTGATTGGATCACCATTATGATCAGCGAGTATCAAAAGTAGAGACTAAGCTATCTGGTGTTATATAATGAATGTTCTTAACCTTAATTGACTTCACATAATGGATGCTTTTCACCTTGTTTAACTGACTTTGCATAATGAATGCCTCTTCATCTTGTTAAATAGCTTTACATAATGAAAGCTTTTTCACCTCATCAACCCACTACCCTTGCCTCTAGCATCTCATTGTTTACTGCAAGTTCTTATCTGATCCAAGTCATGCGAGCTGAGCCTTTGTTACACAACCTAAAACTTAACTCTTTCCCTACCTGCTCATATACAATTTCTCATGAACACTGCCCCACCAATGCAGCTATGTTGGCCTCAACCCTGGCATCTTCACCTTGGAAACCCCTGGAGATGTTCGATCAGTGTCTGGCAGCAACCTTTACTCAGATAATCACCTGTGCTTCCCCACTGTAATATGCTGCCCCCTATGGTGATCTGGTCTCACTGGGTCCAAAGAGGTTTCAATCCTGGTTGCAATGGTCCTTTATCTCCATTACCACCAACTGTTTCGGTTTGGCTAGGACAGGATCTTTTTGTATTCATGGTTGGATATTGCCCACAGTAACTGGAAGGAAGGATGTCCAGAAAGTTTAAAACCAAAACAGACTCTTCCAGGGGAGGCACCGCGGTGGCGTATCTGCCAGTGGAAGGCCGCTCAAGGCACTGCATTAGCCAGTTGCCTTTCTGTATGGTGTTCTAACTTTAACGTTTATGTGCAGAGAATAAGGGGCCATTGCTGAATTCTGTTAGAAGCCATGAGTAGCACTGCCTTGTCTTCCTTCAGTAGCACTAGCAAGGGTTTGTGATCTGTTACTATAACAAATTCTCATCCGTAAAGGTACTGGTGGCATTTCCTCATAACAAAGATGACTGCTAAATGTTCCTTCTCTATTTGGGCACACTTGTGTTCAGCGAAGTCCAGGAAGCATATGCTAAATCAGGTGTTCCTTTCCTTTGGTTCAGTGAGCCAACACCATCCAGATACCATACCAGGAGGCATCGCATGTAAGCATCAGATTTCACTTGGGATCTGAATGTGCCAAACACCTTAGATGACAATAGCCGCTTTCTTATTTTCCTTAAGGCTGTTTTTTGGCCACACAACATTCGAGGCTGACACTTCTTCAATTTCAGGTGCAAGGGTACCAAGATAAAGAGCATCCAAGGAGCAGGAGAATCGACGTTTCGGGCATGAGCCCTTCTTCAGGAATCCTGAAGAAGGGCTCATGCCCGAAACGTCGATTCTCCTGCTCCTTGGATGCTGCCTGACCTGCTACGCTTTTCCAGCAACACATTTTCAGCTGATCTCCAGCATCTGCAGTCCTCACTTTCTTCTGCCAAGATAGAGACCAGGTTATGTACAAAATTTCCTTAGTTATTCACAAACCCAAGGAAAGAGCTAAACACCGGTACAGATGTGGGAGCCAGGACTCCTTTGATCGCCCTCACTCTCTTCTACAGGTGTAGGAGAAAGTGCGGACTGCAGATGCTGGAGGTCAGAGCTGAAAATGTGTTGCTGGAAAAGCGCAGATCAGGCAGCATCCAAGGAGGAGAATCGACATTTCGGGCATGAGCCCTTCTTCAGGATTCCTGAAGAAGGGCTCATGCCTGAAACATCGATTCTCCTGCTCCTTGGATGCAGCCTGACCTATTGCGCTTTTCCAGCAACACATTTTCAACTCTTCTACAGGTGTAACCCAGTTTTGTCAATTCTGTAACCCAAGTATGTTACTTAGGGCACCTGCAACACATTTTTCCTATCTACGCTGTATGCCCACCTGGGAGAAATATTTAAGCACTATGTCCAAATTCTCCAAGTGCTCCAAATTCTTCCTAGTTATTAGTACATCATCCAGATAAATGGTAACCAGAGGTAGCCCTTGTAAAATGCTCTCCATGGTCTGATAGAAGTTAGCGCAGGCTGATACCCCAAATGGCAGCCTTTAATACTGATATAAATCCTTATCGGTATTAATTACGAGTTTTGAGAAGATTTGTAGCTCAGGTTGAGGTTTTGGATGTAAGTTTGTTGGCTGAGCTAGAAGGTTCATTTCCAGATGTTTTGTTACCCTACTAGGTAACATCTTTAGTGGGCCTCAGGCGAAGCAATGCTGAAAATTCCTGCTTTCTATGTTTGGGTTCTTTGGGTATTAATTGCAACGTACCTCTGGGACTCCTCATCCAGTCACAATTGCAGATTGCATGGCTCACGTCCATCTTTGTAAAGGGCAGTTGCCCCCCACCTCCCCCAACTTTGCATACAAGTCCTCTATGCGAGAGATTGGGTATTTAGCCAGCTGTGAGAAACAGCTTGCTGTTTGCTTAAAATCCCACAACGGTGAACTGAGCCATCAGGTTTCACAATAGGTTCAACCAGTGCTGCTCATTCGATAAACTGCACAGGTTTGATGACCTCTTCACTCTCCAGCCTCTACTTTTGCCCACAAGGCAAATGACAATCGGGCAGGCCCTGTAAAATCTTGAAATTGCTTCATCAACAAGTAATGAGACTTTGGCCCCTTTGATAATTCCAAGCCCTTCTTAAAAAACTCCTGGCTATTTCGCTACGGCTTCACCAAGGTTGAGCCAATCCAGGTGAATCTTTCTCAATCAATTTCACCCAAACAGGCTTAGGCCAAAGCCTTTTATTATCAGTGATAATTGCACCAACCGCTTCTCATAGGAGACCAGAATCAAAGCTGTATACTTAATTTGCAATGCTTCCCCAGTGTACGTTCTCAATCTGGCAGAAGTCTTGTGCAAGTTTAAAAAGTTGGAGATCCGAATAAATCTTGTTAAAGACAGATTCTGCAACCATAGGTGCAACTATGCCAATAATCAACCTCCATGGAAACTAAGTCCCCATTTAATCAAACATTAATTTTAATTGATTCCTATTTGGATGTCACTAAGCAATTGTTCCAACCCACAGTCGGTACCCTTTCCATATACACGCTTCTGAGTACTGGCCTACGAATTTTCTTACTCAAGTCAGGCCTTGTAAGACTCCTTTGCTGTCTCAAGTCCACATACCGCCAGTACCTACAATGGCTTGCTGGCCCAGATCCTGAAGAACCACTTAGCCACTTGAATGAGGCTTGGCTTTGTTGTGTTTGGGTGGGGGGGGGGGGGTCTGCTGAGGATCAGCCTAAATTCCCTCTACTCAGGATGTGCCATGAAAGGCTCTGAAATTGGCTACACTCAAGTGGTGCTCCCCAAGTTCAGTTGGGCAGATGAGGGTGTTCGCTTACATTGGGATGTCCTGTAGTTTCCCTGCTCCAGTTGCTGCATTTTCTAATGACAAGGCCAACTGCAGTGCCTCATTGAAGTCCAGATGGGCTTCAGCTAGTAGGCGGTTCTGCATGGTTAAGTCATTAATCCCACTTAACTAACTAACAAACAAACAAACAACTCAGCATCTCATTCATGGTCAATCCAATTTCACATGCCTCTGCCTGTCATTGCAACCTTGTCAAAAATCCCAATACGATTTCCCTGGTTCTCTAACAGCCGAATAAAACTGATAGTGTCTCAGGATTAGAGGTGGTTTGGGATCATAACATTCCTTAACCAGCTACCAAGGTTTTAGTGCTTGGTGCCTCTTGGAAAGTTAAGCCCTTATAACCTTAAAATGCTGTGGATCCACACGCAGTCAGAAGGATTATGTGTAGCTTTTCAGCTACCTAGCTCCAGGATGACAGTTGCCAGTGAGTGTTCAGGCATGTCCTATTTTCTCCCATCACCACTGAAAGGACTGCAGAGAGCCCGGTATCCCTGACACCAAGTCACTCTTTATTTACTAGTGCACAGTAAATGGCTATGCCCAGCCAGCTCAGAGTCAGTCTTCAACTGAGGAGATTCTAATCTCTTTGTTATATTGGTCAGCCAAGACTTTCCTGGTTATTAACCTGGGCCAAAGAACCTTGCAGTCAATGAGGTCCACTTGGCTCTAATCGCTACATGGATTATATCCATGCTTGGAGTGAAAAGTGGCAATCCCCAAAATTTGTCTACTCCTCCCATGTTTCCTTGTTCCCCACAACCGTCACCCTAATTCATCTTTGAAGGTGCTGACATTCACTTTGACCTCTCTCTTCCTGTTTATATATTTCAAGAAGCTCTGATTGTCAGTTTTCACATTCTTTGCTAGTTTGCCCTTGTTTATTTTCTCTATTACCTTTATAATCCTCCTTTGCTGGATTCAGAATTTGTCCTAGTCTTTGGGGCTACCAGTGACTTTTGCTTCCTTATGTTTCATATTTCAACTTAATACTCACCTTATTTTCCTTGGTTAGCCATGGTTAACAACATTTATCCCATCTGAGTATTTCCTCCTTACTGAGATATATTTTTGATGAGTGATGAATTACTTCCTTAAATACCTGCCACTCCTTGTTTGCTATCTTGGCTGATAATCTATGCACCCAGTCCACTTTAACTAACTGTATCCTCATTTCACTGTAATTCCCTTTATTCAAGTTAAAGATATAGTTGATTCTGACCCAAGTATCTCACTTTAAAACTGAATATTAAATTCTATCATTCTAATGATCACTATTTCCTAGAGAATCTTTTACTTTGAAGTCATTTATTAAACCTGCCTCTTTACCCCATTAACAGATCCAGGAGAGTCTACTCCCTGGTTGGCTCCATGATATATTGCTCTATGAAACAATCCCTAATGCACATTACAAATTTGTTGTCATAGCTACACTTTCCAACCCGGTTCACGAAATCAATATGAAAATTAAAGTTACCTGAAATTTGAAAAAGAAGTATATTTGTTGGACATGGGCATCACTGCTACTGAGCATGGTGGTAGAGAGTAGATGTTGGTGGATATCATACCAATCAAGCAGATGGCTTTATTCCGGATGGTATCAAGCTTCTTGAATATTGTTGGAGCTGTACACATCCAGACAAATGGGGAGTTTTCCAACACTCCCCGGACTTGTGCCTTGTAAATGATGGCGACAGTCTTTAAGGAGTCAAGATTAGAGTAGTACTGGAAAAGCACAGCAGAATAGGCAGCATCCTGGGAGCAGGAAAATCGATGTTTCAGGCAAAATCCCTTCATCAGACTTTAAAGGAGTCAGGTGAGTTACAGTATTCCAAGGCTCTGACCTGCTCTTGTAGTCACTCTATTTATATGGCAAATCCAGTTGAGTGCTTGCCAATCGCAATCCCAATGTTGATGACAATGTTGATGAAGCCTGCACATTGTCCAGATCTTGTTGCAGTTGAACATGCACTGCTTCAGTGTCTGAGTCGTGAACAGTGCGGAACGTTGTGCAATCATCAGTAATTCTGACATTATGATTGAAGAAAAGGCATTGTTAAAGCAGCTGAAGATGGTTGGGCCTAGGACACTATCCCAAGGAACTCCTGCAGTGATGTCCTGCAGCTGAGATGACTGACCAACAAGTACAACCATCTTCCTATGTGCCAGGTATGACTAACCAGTGGAGAGTTGGCCCCAGATACTCAGTGATTCCAATTTTGCCATGGATCCTTGATGCCATACTTGGTAGAATGCAGTTCTGATGTCAAGGGCCATCACTTACCTCACCTCTAGAATTCAGGTCTTTTGTTTATCTTTGAACCAAGGCTATAGAGGTCAGCAGATGAGTGGTCCTGGTGGAAACCAGACTGGGCATCACTGATCAGGTTATTGCTGAGCAGATGCTGCTTGACAGCATTTTTCCATATGATCGGGTAAATGCCGGTATTATAGCTGCACTGGAAGAACTTGACTGATGGAGCTACAAGTTCTGCAACACAAGTCTTCAGTACCAATGCCAGAATGCTGTCAGAAGCTGGGGTCTTCACTGTATCCAGAATCTCCAATCGTTTCTTGATATCACGTGGAGCAAATTTGCTGAAGACTGGCACCTGTAATGCTGGAGACCACTGGAGGAGACAGAAATGGTCAACCACTTGGCACTTCTGACTGAAGATTGCTGAAAATGCTTCAGCCTCATCTTTTGCACTGACATATTGGTCTCTTCCATCATTGAAGATGGGAATGTTTGTGAAGCCTTCTCCTCCTGTGAGTTGTTTAACTGTCCATCACCATTCATGACTGGATGTGGCGGCTGGATGTGGCAAGACTGCATAGCTTAGATCTGGTCCATTCGTTGTGGGATTGCTTAGCTCTGCCCATCACTTGCTGTTTACACAATTTGTCATGTAATTAGTCTTGTCTGGTAGCTTTGCCTGGTTAACACCTTATTTTCAGGAATGTCTAACATGGCCTGATGTACTCCCTATTGAATTAGTGTTGATCCCCGGCTTAATAGTAATGATTGAGTGGGGATATGCCACACCATGAGGGATGCAGATTGTGCTGGAGTACAATTCTACTCCTGTTGGTGGTCCACAGAGCCTCATGGATGTCCAGTCTTGAGTTGCCAGATCTGTTCAGAGTTTGAGCCATTTAACATAGCAATAGTACCACAAAACATGATGGAAGGTATTCTCAATGTGAAGGTTGGACTTAGTCTCTAAAAAGACTGTGCAGTGGTCACTCTCACTGATATTATAATAGGACAGATGCTCTGCAGCCAGCAGATTAGTAAGGATAAAACAACTATGTTTTTCCCCACTAATTGGTTCCTCACGACCTGACTCAGTCCAGCAACTATATCCTTTAGGATGCAACAGAAGACAGTGAGTGGTAGTAGAAGGAAAATATTCTGCCTGGAAGTCTGTGGTGAGTGGTGTTCCACAGGGCTCTGTCCTTGGGCCTCTACTGTTTGTAATTTTTATTGATGACTTGGATGAGGGGAGTGAAGGATAGGTCAGCAAGTTTGCAGACGACACAAAGGTTGGAGGTGTTGTTGACAGTATAGAGGGCTGTTGTAGGCTGCAGCGGGATATTGACAGGATGCAGAGATGGGCTGAGAGGTGGCAGATGGAGTTCAACCTGGATAAATGCGAGGTGATGCATTTTGGAAGGTCGAATTTGAAAGCTGAGTATAGGATTAAGGATAGGATTCTTGGCTGTGTGGATGAACAGAGGGATCTTGGTGTGCAGGTACATAGATCCCTTAAAATGGCCACCCAAGTGGACAGGGTTGTTAAGAAAGCATATGGTGTTTTGGCTTTCATTAACAGGGGGATTGAGTTTAAGAGTCAGGAGATCTTGTTGCAGCTCTATAAAACTTTGGTTAGACCGCACTTGGAATACTGCGTCCACTTCTGGTCGCTCTATTATAGAAAAGATGTGGATGCTGTGGAGAGGGTTCAGAGAAGGTTTACCAGGATGCTGCCTGGACTGGAGGGCTTATCTTATGAAGAGAGTTTGACTGAGCTCAGACTTTTTTCACTGGAGAAGAGGAGGAGGAGATGGGGCCTAATTGAGGTATTCAAGATAATGAGAGGCATAGATAGAGTCGATAGCCAGAGACTATTTCCCAGGGCAGAAATGGCTAACACGAGCAGTCATAGTTTTAAGCTGGTTGCAGGTAAGTATAGAGGGGATGTCAGAGGCGGGTTCTTTACAGAGTTGAAAGAGCATGGAATACGTTGCCAGCAATTGTGGAAGGTCATTGGGGACATTTAAGAGACTACTGGACATGGTCACAGAAATTTGAGGGTGCATACATGAGGATCAGTGGTCTCCACAACATCGTGGGCTGAAGGGCCTATTCTGTGCTGTACTGTTCTATGTTCTATAGTAGTATTGCTGCCCCCACCCAAAAGTACATTAAATGCCCTTGTCATCCTCAGTGCTATTCTTTTTAGCACTCCTATTATTTGTTAACTGACAACCTTCCCTACAGTGTGGCCTCTGTTTGGGATATATAGAAAACACACACACATCTCTTACTCCTACTTCATCATATATATCTCCATGCAAACGGACTCTACACTACCCAAGCCCGGGAGAAAGTGAGGACTGCAGATGCTGGAAATCAGAGTCGAAAGTGTGGCGCTGAAAAATAACACAGCAGGTCAGGCAGCATCTGAGGAGGAGAATTGACATTTCAAGCATAAGCCCTTCATCAGGATTATCCAAGCCTGGATCATCTCTCACAATTGTTCTCATTTCATCTCTTATCAACAGTGTTGTCCCACTACCTTTTGCTTCCCTCCTGTACTGTGGTCTAATTTATCTTTTGCCCTGCATTACTCTGTATACCATATTTCGCGTTTTACTATTCTTTCTTTTATTCCTTATTTGTCTTGCCTTGTCAGCCTGCTGGGGTTCCCATCTACCTGCCATTCTACTTAAACCTGACTCAATCAGACTAACAAATGCTTGCCCTTGGGCCTCAGTCCTGATCCTGCCTAGGTGCAACCTGGCCCATACGTACTGGCCTCATTTCCCCCAGAGTCAGTCCTAATGCCCCAATCTGAAACCCTCCCCATGCACCATGTCTCCAGCTACGCATTCAACCAAAATATTCAGCTATTTCTACTCTGATGAGCAATCTGGAGATCACTACATTTAACATCCTACTTATTAATGCATTTCTGCACTCATATCATTTGTACCACAACCACTGGCTGTTTACCCTCCAGAATATTCTGTAGCCACTCAAACATACTTGACCCTAGTATCAGGAAGGCAACACTATCCTAGAGCCTTGTGTGGCCACAAAATGCCTGAATACTCCCCTTACAATTGAATTCCCTATAATTGTTGCATTCCTACATGTTGTCTTCCTCTCCCCTAGGACAGAGCCAACAGTGGCGCAACAAATTTGGCTGTTACTACTTTCCTAGAGAGGCAATCGAGGGAGCACTTCAATCTTAACCCTACTTTATGACCTGTGGCTTATGATTCTGCCACTGACTTCTTGCAGGCACTCTTTAGGTTTAGTAAATGTCAAAGGGGAATCAGAGAGCTCATTGGTAGGGGTGTGAATCCATAGTGTTGAACGTGCAAAAGATCACATTTTACTGGAAAACAATGGTGCCTTGTCAGATTTTATTAACTACCTAACCCAAAATCTGGGAATATCTGAAATCCAACAATGTCTCAATCCAGAGACAATCAACCCGGATATGGGTAGCACAGTGGCACAGTGGTTAGCACTGCTGCCTCACAAAACAGAGACCTGGGTTCAATTCCCGCCTCAGGCTGTGTGGAGTTTGCACATTCTCCCAGTATCTGTGTGGGTTTCCTCCAGGTGCTCCGGTTTCCACCCACAGTCCAAAAATGTGCAGGTGAGGTGAATTGGCCATGCTAAATTGCCCGTAGTGTTAGGTGAAGGGGTAAATGTAGGGGAATGGGTCTGGGTGGGTGGCGGGTCGGTGTGGATTTGTTGGGCTGAAGGGCCTGTTTCCACACTAAGTAATCTAACCTAATAAATGCTATTATTCGCATAGATTGGTCATTTCATGTGTTAGGTTTTCAGATGTTTCTCTGCTGGCTGCTACTCTCATAATCCTACTTAATTTACAGGATGCTTGTTGTGTAACCGATCGCCTAGAGACAAGTTTTACTTTAAGTTACATAGACAAACATTTCAAGGAGAAAATTCACGAAAGAGAGATTGATATTCATGGTGGCACAGCGGCAAGCACTGCTGCCTCACAGCACTAGAGACCCGGGTTCAATTCCCACCTCAGGCAACTGTCTAAATGGAGTTTGCACATATTTCCCATGTCTGCGTGGGTTTCCTCCCACAATCCAAAAATGTGCAGGTGAGGTGAATTGGCCATGCTAAATTGCCCGTAGTGTTAGGTTAAGGGGTAAATGTAGGGGAATGGGTCTGGGTGGGTTGCTCTTCGGAGGGTCGGTGTCGACTTGTTAGGCCGAAGGGCCTGTTTCCACACTGTAATTAATCTAATCTAATCAAAATAGTAACAGAAAGACTGCAAAAGTGAGACTGGACATTCAAAATTACAATCAGTACAGAAATAGCTGGAAAAATCAGCAAAAACAAACATCATTGATGAAGCAAACTAAAATGCACATTATGGAGTCATAGTACCATAGAGATGTACAGCATGGAAAATAAACCCTTTGGTCCAACTCCATGTCAACTAGATATCCTAAATTAATCTAGTCCCATGTGTACTTGTCCCTTATCGCTCTAAACCCTTCCTTTTCGCATCTCCATCTAAATGCCTTTTAAAATATAATTGCAACCAGCCTCCACCACATTCTCTGGCAGCTCATTCCATACATGCACCACCCTCTGCATGAAAAAGCTGCCCCTTAGGTCCTTTTTATGTTTATCTCCTCGCACCTTAAAGCTATGCCCTCTAATTCTGTACTCCCTTAACCTGGGGAAAAGATCTTGACTGTTCACCCTATCCATGCCCCTCATGAGTTTATAAACCTCTATAACGTCACTCCTCGGCCTCCAATGCTCCAGAGAAAATAGCCCCAGCCTATTCAGCCTCTCCCTATAGCTCAAACCCTCCTACCCTGACAACATCCTTGTAAATCTTTTTTGAACCCTTTCAGGTTTCACAGCATCTTTCCTATAGCAAGGAGACTAATCTGAACATCATATTACAAAAGTGGCCTAACGTATGTCCTGTATGGCCGCACATGAACTTCCAACTCCTATACTCAATGCTCTGAACAATAAAGGCAAGTGTACCAAATGCTTTCTTAACCACCCTGTTAACCTGCAACTCCACTTTCAAGGAACTAAGAACCTGCACTCCAAGACGTTTGTTTGGCAATATGCCCCAGGACCTTACAAGTGTACAAGCCCAGCCCTGATATGCTCTACCATAATATAGCAATCTCATTAGAGAGGAGCATTGAAAGACACTCAGAAGTAAAACCAAGAAAACAAGCAAAAAGAAAAGAACAACAAGTAACATGGAATACAGAAAGAACTAGCAATCTGGATACAGAACTGGCTTGAAGGTAGAGGAGAGGGCTGCTTTTCAGACTGGAGGCCTGTGACCAGTGGTGTGCCACAAGGATTGGTGCTGGGTCCACTGCTTTTCATCACTTATATAAATGATTTGGATGTGACCATATGGAGATATAGATAGTAAGTTTGTAGATGACACCAAAATTGTAGGTGTAGTGGGTAGCGAAGAAGGTTACCTAAGAATACAATGGGACAATGATCGGATGCCAGTGGGCCAAAGAGTGGCAGATGGAGTTTAATTTAGATACATGTGAGGTGCTGCATTTTGGAAAGGCTTATCAGAGCAGGACTTATATACTTAATGGTAAAGCCCTGGGGAGTGTTGCTGATCAGAGATACCTTGGAGTGCAGGTTCATAGTCCTTTGAATGTGGAGTCACAAATAGATAGGATTGTGTTTGGTATGCGTTCTTTTATTGGTAAAAGCATTGAATGTAGGAGTTCAGAAATCATGTTGCAGCTGTACGGGAGATTGGTTTGGCCACTTTTGGAAAATTGTGTGCAATTCTGGTCTCCCTCCTATAGGAAGAATGTTGTGAAACTTGAAGGGACTCAGAAATGACTTACAAGCATTTTGCCACAGTTGGAGAGTTGCGTTTATAGGGAAAGGCTGAATTGGCTGTTTTCCCAGGAACATCAGAGGCTGAGGGGTGATCTTATGGAAGTTTATAAAATCATGAGGGCATGGATAGTGTAAATGTGTAGGGATGGGGGAGTCCAGAACTAGGGCATATGTTTAAGGCAAGAGGGGAAAGATTAAAAAGGGAATTAAGGGGCAACTTTTTCCACACACAGGGTGATGCATATATGGAATGAGCAGCCAGAGGAAGTGGAGGAGGCTGGTACAAGTACAACATTTAAAAAGCTTCTGGATGGGTATATGAATAGGAATGGCTTAGAGAGATATGGACTAAGTGTTGGCAAATGAGACAAGATTAATTTAGGATATGTGGTCGACATGGACAAGCTGGACCTTAGGGACTGTTTCCATCCTGGACATGTGGGCGGCACGGTGGCACAGTGGTTAGACTGCTACCTCACAGCGCCAGAGACCCGGGTTCAATTCCCGCCTCAGGCGACTGTGTGGAGTTTGCACGTTCTCCCCGTATCTGCGTGGGTTTCCTCCGGGTGCTCCGGTTTCCTCCCACAGTCCAAAGGTGTGCAGGTCAGGTGAATTGGCCATGTTAAATTGCCCGTAGTGTTAGGTAAGGGGTAAATGTAAGGGTACTGGGGGGGTTGCGCTTTGGCGGGTCGGTGAGGACTTGTTGGGCCGAAGGGCCTGTTTCCACACTGTAATCTAATCTGTAAATCTGTAATCTGTAAATATCTCTATGACTCTAAGTATCAGAGACAAATACAAAATGCCAAAATAAAAAGCAAAGAATATGTTCATGGTAAGGTTAAAAAGACAACTTTAAAAAATGCGATGCAGAAGAGAAAGCTGGAGATTTATTTTCTACTGTGACCTTAATACGTTGCTTGAAATTGGAGGCACTTTGAGTGGACAATACGGCAAAGCATTTTTTAAAAAATAGCTAGTGTTACAAATTTCTAGATCAATCATTTTTGGTGTGCATAGTTTTTCTGGGTGATATTTCTGACCTGCTGAGTGATCGGATTTAAATGTTCAGTCACTTGTGAAAAAGGAATCCCATAAAATAAATAAATAATCACAAGACTTATTTCACAAATGTGAAAATCAAGAGATCTTTCTGATGTCAAGCATGCTCCAATCCCAATACAGTACTTGCTTCAACTTTCACTTAATGATCTACCAAGAGATATTAGCCTATATTTTACCAGCACCTGGGTACCCAGTATTCAGTCATTTATAAGACTATGACTCACTCACCACTGTGACGCGAGAGTCATGAGGCTATTAATTACGAAAAAAACGACAGTGAGAAACCATCACATCATCTTCCGTTGTCTTGTAAAATAATTATTTCGTTTTATTTTTCCAAATGTTCCAGATTAAATTTAGAAGCAAGCATATCAAGGATGTTGTTCACTTTAATACTATTTGCCAGCTGCATAAAGATAATGCGTTGACAACCATTCAACTTAAACTTGAAGACATTGAAGATAGAAAGAATAATAGTTCAGTACTGACATCAGAGTTATTTAAATGAATTTACCAACACACCAATCCTATTCAACTATAACATGAAACAAAGCTGGTTAAAGCCTCACTAAAGAAATGATAGCCAACTGGTATTCAATGGTGACTATGAACCTGGTTTGGTGACGAGTTCAAATCTTATCATGGCAAATGTTATGAAGGTATTGGTGTGTACTGTACCTTTGAGAGAGACTGGAAGCTGGCACGGACTTAGAGGGGCACAGAGTATGCTGAAAGAATTTAAAATGTAAAATTTGTCTGTGAAACCAATAGTGTAGCTGAGTTGCCATAGTAAACAACAAATTTGAATTTGGCCAATTAGTTTAAATTATGCCCCAAGATACCAAAATCCAATCTAATTTGAATTTAGTGTTTTAATGACATCAAACCAATGAAATGATCAGATTGTTTTGGGGAATAAAACTGGACTTTTTGAACAGTTAGGCGGAGAACTGCCAAGAAAACCAACAAGTACAGACTGCTATCCGAATAGCTCTCTAAATTTAGCTGTCCATAAGAAATTTGTGCAGAACACCAAAACCGACCTAGAGAAAAATCTACAGATGAAAATCTACAAAGGAGAATTGACAAAACTGACTGGCTTTGAAATGTGATTTTTTTAAAAAAAAACTCTTAAGCAGGGTTTTAAAACAGACCAGTACTGCAGAGTGGAAGGTAAAAGATAGGTTTAAGAGAAAGAAGTTGTAAATAGTGATTCTAATGTTTTCTCTTGGACTTAAAGAATAAAGTTATTAATTTTTACTTTAAACAGTGACCCCTGGGATGGTTCTTGCCTCTCAGAATTTAACAGATTGCAGTTTGAAGTGAGCTCCTCTGGGTGTCCAGTTTAAATTAGCAGAGGGGTTTACCCAGTGTCGTATCACAAATGGGGAAAGTTAACTTTAAGTTGATAAATACATCTGGATTAAAATTTGAAAAAAAAACTAGGTTGTTGCAAAACCTATCTGATCCTCTCATGTCCTCCAGTGAAAGGAATCTGCTGTCCTACCTAGTCTGGTCTACACACGACTGTAGAACATTTTATCAACTCTTAAAAATTCCATGAAATGGTAGTAGTTAGTTATGGGCAATGGTTATTTAAACAAAAAATCCTTAGAATTAACCACAGCAGGTTTGAGCTAAAAGAAGCACATTTCTCAAAACATTTCAAATGAAAAACTACTCAGACGAGAACACAGTGCTAGAAATATTCAACAGCTCTGGCAACTTTTGTTTTAGATCAGGTGATCCTTCAAGTTCAGTTTCTTGCTATGTCTGCTGCCAGCTCTGAACATTTCTAAATCTTTCATTTTAGATATCTACCACCCATATTACTACAGTTATAGTAGCAAGTGAACAGCAATGGTCAATGCTACCAATTGCCATACATTCTATACATTTTTGATAATCACAGCAATCCAAATGCATTGGTAAAAAATATGAAAATTCAATGCATTAAAAGCTTTGACTCTGCATGGTTGCAAAGGGAATAAATACTTTGCAGTAATGTCTGCACCACATTTAAGTATCAAATGAAATGCAGAAACTCCAAGTGGTCACAGGTGTACTTTTATCAGATGACACAAGTGAATTTTTTTTTAAACTGGCTTCCTTTCAACTGCCAAGCTTACATCAACTGTTTTATTGTGCATGCCTGCTTTAAGATAATGCATCCTAAGACCCAAGGGCATTGTTAGTACTAAATACTTCTGATCTTAACCATCCTTCAGTGTACAAACCCAACAGAAAAACTGCAATGCAAAATTACCATGACAACACTGGTAACGAGAGGAACTTATGATGGTTTAATTTAAAAACTTGGGCTTTATCCACTGGAACCAATAGCTGTGAAAATTGAATAAAAGCGTTAAAATTATGAAGGGTTTAAAAGGAACAAATAGTAAGAGGTTACTTCCACATATCAATTTGTCCGAATGCCAAAGTCAGAATGAATTCAGTAGCACAAAATGCAATATGGAATACAATACTTGTAGTTAGTGAAATCTAATCAATCACAATAATTAAATTCTCATGTGCCCCAGAGTGCAAGCTTTCTGCAGTAAGCAGTTGCACCTTTCGTTTTCTTACTGTCAACCTTAAAATGCCTTTTTACTGGGCAATCCTGACAGCCACCAAATTTACTAGGTAAATGGTACAAGTACACTTTGTTGATTCAGTCACAACACAATATTGTTGGACATCTTCTCCATTCATTTTGATCTCTCTACCGTAGCAGTAACTAAAATCTCCCAATGTACAACTGACTTACAGGCAGACAAACTGAGTATTAAAAATCTAAACTACAGGTATCTCATTTATTTGTCCTCAGCCAAACTGCAATGGTAAAATACTTATGACAGTCAGATGAATATTTTTAAAAAGTAGTAATAAAAAGCACTGTGGAGAAAAAAAAAGTGGATCATTAACAGGAACAGATCATTCACCCAGTTTTGCTGTTGACTTCTTGTATCCAGCTGCATGCTTTGGTTTCAATAATATTGAATATCCTTGCCTAACAAAAGCATTATCAAGCCATTATGAACTTTTTGGCATGAGAAGCTTCTTAGACCAAAAGAAATAGGAAGAAATACACCACTCGGCCCTTCAAGCCTGGTACATTGCTGATCTGACATTCCTCAAGTCCACTTTCACAGCAATCCATGACTCCTTACTGATCAAAAACCTATCTGTCTCAGCAATAAATATATGCACAGACTCTGCCACACTGCTCAATGTAGCAAGGAGTTCCAAAGACGGAAAACTCTCCGAAGAAATTCCTCTTCAGCTCAGTCTTAAATAGGCAAGTCTGTACTCAGACTACATCCTCTGGTTCTACACTTCCCCATAAAGGGAAACATCCTCTCAGCATCCATCTTGTCAAGCCCCTTAAGCATCTGATATATTTCAATGAGATCACCTAAACTTCAGTGAGTCTAAACCTGTTTAACCTTACCACAAGAAATCCATCTGTACCAGGGATCATCCTAGTGAAACTTCTCTGAACTGCCTCCAATGAGATGACATCTTTCCTTACATAAGATGATCAAAACCATTCACAGATGTGGTCTCACCAGCAACTGATACAGCTGCAGTAATATTTACCTACTCTTATACTCCAAGCCCCTTGAAATTACAGCCAATGTACCAATATTTCTGTAGCTATCTATTTTAGAGTTCAAGGGTGCAAGTCATCATGGCCAGGAAATGTAACTGCCTTTACCTCCCATTAGTTTGTGAAATACTTCTTTAGAGATAGTCATGGTACTTAATTCCTCGCTCATATTTTTTAGTATTAGTGTAACAGTGTTCCTAATTTCCACTGCTGAGAGAGAAGAAAAACCTTTAGACATTGCCTAACAGTTAAAAACAAATGACTGCAGATACTGGAAACCAGATTCTGGATTAGTGGTGCTGGAAGAGCACAGCAGTTCAGGCAGCATCCAAGTAGCTTCGAAATCGACATTTCGGGCAAAAGCCCTTCATCAGGAATAAAAGATGAAGGCTTTTGCCCGAAACGTCAATTTCGAAGCTACTTGGATGCTGCCTGAACTGCTGTGCTCTTCCAGCACCACTAATCCAGAAATTGCCTAACAGTTGTCTGGACCAAATTCTACAATAGACTCCCTTATAAGAAGGATCATTTTTATCTATCTGACCAATTCCTTTGACTTTTTACGACAAGTTATCAGATCACTGGAAGCTTCCTGGTAAATAGATGGACAAGGAAGTAAAGGCAATGAAAGAAGAACTCAGTGTCATGCCAAAGTCCAAATTCATTGGACACAAACAGAAATGGAATGGAATGGAATGGAGTCCACTGAGGAGGACTGATTATTCAGAGCAAGTGTGAGAAGTTCAAGTTAATTGTGCAAACAAGGAATAAGAATGGAAGAAGAGATAAGATTAGAAGAATGTAAAGGAAAAGAGGAATTCAGAGGAGCATTGGTATCCATGTGTTTTTCAAGATTGTAATCCTTGACACCTGAAAGATAATGCAGCTGGATAGGCAATTGACGAAACTGAATAGAAGAAAGACAGGAACAACTGTGATTGACTGAGTTGGTGTAACTGAAGGAGGATAATTTTGATGGTGGTTGCACATGGCAGTGAAGAGGGATCTTAGAATGTGGCAAGGGGAGTGGAAATGTCTGTAATTGTGCATGAATCCATTGTAAGAATAAAGAAACTTCATTTGGAATCTGTGTGGAAAAACAGTGATGCATCAAGAAATGTTTATCCCAAGAAGCACTGTTTAAATCAAACATAGGTTCGACTTGGAGGTTTTTATTTTAATTTTTAAAAAGTGCTAACTGATTAAGCCGGTGTTAATAAAGGCATTTTAGTTGTTCCAAGTTAGCTCAAATCAGTTACATATATTTATTTGATTATAAATTTAATTTGTAAGTTCTGAATACAAACTATCTCCCCCTTCCCCATATCACACACTGCTATGCTTTGAAACTAGAATACACTTATCACAACTGCAGTCCAAAACAAGGAAAAATGCAGGTGTATACGTCAAACCTAAACCATCCATAAAACAAAGGTCATATTTTTCTAGTAGGAGAATGCCTGCTGGACTTTTTAAAATGTTCCTGTGATAGCTTAATGATTCTAGTCCACATTTCAAAATGCTCTCAAAGTTAATGGCTATGAACATTATGTATGCTACCAATCATCACAATAACAGTTTGTGCATAGCAACTTTAACACAGACAATGTTCCAAAACACTGACAGCCAACAAAATTGGACTCCAAACCCCAAGCAAATATTAAGATAGATGACCAAAACCTTCAAACAGATAGGCTTTAAGCGGATTTACAAGAGAGATAGAGATATGGGAATAATTTCAATCCTTAAGCAGTTGAAAGCATGGCTGCCAATGGGAGAGAAGTGGTAACTGGAGAAAGTCAAGACACCATATCAAAGCAGTGACTGGAGGATGTAGGGCTAGAAGTAGTTTCAGAGGAAGGGGGGTGGTCATGAATGGAGTTGGACATCTGGATGAGAACTTAAATCCAGGATTCAATGTTGCTCAGCCAGCAACGGAAATAGATGATGGGTCTGAATCAGGATGGTTGGTAAGGAAAGAGAAAAAGCATCCATGGTATTACTGCATTCATTGTTCACAACTGTCTAGCTATTTTCTATTAACAACAATTCAAGCGTTGTTATGACCCCTCTAGGGCAGGTGCAACTTGAACTTGAGTCACCTGGTTCAGAGGTAGGGACACTAATCTGCACCAATAGCCCTTCAACTGCCCACGATGACAGAAATGACGAACTTCACTTGTGACAAGATGGAAGCTAAAAGTCTATTTCGCAAAATAAAGGCTTGAATGGAACTGCTTATACGTTGCTGTGAGAATGTGTATAGCGTATAAGCAGGCAAGGGGAAAAAAAAGAGTTAAGTTCTGAGCTTTGTGAAACAAGAGGTTCAGGTAGGATGACTCAGATCAGATAAGAACTTACAATTAACAATAGGGTGAAAAAGCATTCATTATGTAGAGCCATTTAACAATATTGGAAGCATTCAGTATGTAAGGTCAGTTCAACAAGGTGAAAAGTATTTATTATGTGAAGCCAGTTAAGGTTAAGAACATACATTGTGCAACACCAGATGGCTTAATCTTTGCTATTGACATTCGCTGATTATAATGGTCACTCAATCAATATGTATGTTGCTTTATCTGGTTGCTCCTCCCTGTAAAATGACAATATAATTCATTAAGAAAGTGCTCTTCCAGGGAAGACCGTGAACTCATGTCTCTGTGCAAATGGGCAATCGCACTCTCTCTCTCCCCCCAAGGCCTGGAATTTAAGGAGCTAAAACTGTTGCTGCACCTCTAAGCGTTTTGCTTTGACTAAGGGGGAAGAAAATGGGATGACAATATTTGTGTAGTCAGCAGGATCCAAATGGATCATTACGATCGGATGGCGTCAGCGGCTGCCTCAAACATTGGTGTCTCTTGACGGACAAACCCACAAGGTAAGATTTTAAACACTGGTCCCTTTCGATATTTCTGTGTGCTGGAGATGGTCCCCTTGTTCAACTGCTCTCTATTCTACGGATTCCTCGAACAGTAATTTAGTTCAGTCGAGAGACACAGTTTTGCCAGTGTGCTGGCAAGCTGAGGTTTGAATCCTGTGCTGAATTGGGGGCGGGAGGAGGAAGGGGGTGTGATTGAGGTTCAAGTCCTCTGCGCAGTACTAGGATTCAAGTCCCTGCAGTGGGTTTGGTTGATGTTAGAGTTCTCTGCATGTACTGGGGTTCGAGTCTACTGGATGAGTTGATTTGAGATTCAAGTCCCTCCACACTGTGCTGAGGTTCGAGCTTTCTGTGTTTAAGCGAGCTTCAAGCTTAAGCGAGATTCCAGATCTCTGCGTTTACTCGATGTTTTGAGCTGTGGGTTTAAATCGGGGTTTTGAGCTTTCTGCATTTAATTGGGGTTCAGGTTTACTGTGCTTAAGGGAGGTTCATGTTCGCTGTGTTAAAGTGGGATTAAAGCCCCCGTGAGGAGTAAGGGGGTTAAAGTCCCCTAGTGGGGAAATTTGAGGCTCTGACTCTTTGTCCTGGGCAAGAGTGTAGCTTGGATTGTGGCGCCATGTGGTCCACTGCGAGGGCTTTCTCTTTTTATTAGTGTAATTTCAGTCAGAGGACGCAATTAAAAACAAAAAGGAAAAACGCTGAAATTGAGGTTGTACTAATACTTGGGTTGAAAAAGGCAAGTTTCAAGGTAAATTGTGCCACGCTGAGTGTGTTTGATGACTAAAAATTTTGGTTTGTTAAAATACTGGTTTGGAAAATCCTTTTAAGTAACTGTTTTGCCTTGTTTGAATCAGGATCTCAATTCAATGTGTTTTGCGGGCTATGTAATGGGCTAGATTTTGTTTTTATATTGAAATTGTACAATATTATGTCCTTTTAAAAATGATCAAACTTGTAACCTTAAAACATTGATTGAGTGCCTTGATAAGAACATAGTTAACAATGGGGTGCTGTTGGCAAGGGTAATGGGTTAGCAAGGTGGAAAAGCATTATGTACAGTCATTTAACAATATTGGAAGCATTCAGTATGTAAGCTCAGTTTAACAAGGTGAGAAGCATTCATTATGTGAAGTCAGTTAAGGTTAAGAACATTCATTGTATAACATCAGATGGCTTAATATTTGCTATCGACATCGCTGATTGTAACAGTCACCCAATGAGCATGTATGTTGCCTTATCCGGATGCTTCTCCCTGTAAAATAACCATATAATGCATTAAGAAACTGCTGTTCCAGAGAAAACCGTGAAATCATGTCTCTCTGCACATGGGCGATTGTTTTCTCTCTCTCTCTTCCCTCCCACCAGGGCCTGGAATAAAAAACAACTGTGTCTGAATGTTTTGCTTTAACTGAAGGGGAAGTGGGATGATAGCTGAAAAGAGGCATGTTAGCAAAGTTTCAATTCCCCATTGCTTTCTTCAAGCCGATGACTTGGACGACTTGGTTCAGAGATTGATAGATTCTTGTTGTCTCGGGGAATTAAGGGCTACAGGGAGAATGCGGGTAAGTGAAGTTGAAGTGCCCATCAGCCATGATTGAATGGCGGAGTGGACTCGATGTGCCAAATGGCCTTACTTCCACTCCTATGTCTTATGGTCTTATGATCACATATGACCTGCCAATCAGTAACCTTCCTGTGGAAAAGCTGGTGTGACTGTTGGAAATTTGTCATTCTGTATTTGTTCTAGTGAGTGCAAAATGAAAGTAGTCAGCAACATTTCTCTCTTTTCAACAATATTCCAATTCTGTCCTGCCAAGTAACTGACAATTGATTATTTTACAACTTTATCTTGATCTTTACTGTTTTTCAAGTATTTTCATTATAGTGTGCCAGTGGCATATAGTCACAAAGTTTTACATCATAGAAACAGACCTTTTGGTCGAACTTGTCCATGCTGACCAGATAGCCTAAATTAATCCAGTTCTATCTGTCAGCATTTGGCTCATATCCCTTTAACCTTTTCCTATTCATATACCGATCAGGTGAATTTTACATATTGCAATTGTACCAGCCTCCACCACTTCTTCTGGCAGCTCATTCCATTAATGCACCACCCTCTGCATGAAAAGGTTGCCTCTTTAGGTTCCTTTTCACTCTTTCCCCTCTCACCTTAAACATAGATCTAGATAGCCCCGCCATGGGAAAAGAATCTTGTCTATTCAGGGTAAGCATGCCCCTCATGATTTTACAAACCTCTGTAAGGCTACCTCTCAGACTCCAATGCTGAAAATACAGGGAAAATAGCTCCACCTATTCAGCCTCTCCCTGTTGTTCAGATCCTCCGACCCTGGCAATATCCTTGTAAATCTTTTCTGAACCCTTTCAAGTTTCACAACATCCCTCCTATAGCAGGGAGGGCCAGAATGGAATACAGTATTCCAAAAATGGCCTAACCAATGTCCTGAACAGCCACAATATGACCTCCCAACTCCTATACTCAATGCATTGACCAGTAAAGGGAAGCATACAAAACACCACCTTCACTATCCTATTTACTGGTTACTCCACTTTCAAGGAACTGGGAACCTGCACTCCAAGATCTTTGTTCAGCAACACTCCCCAGGACTTTACCATTAAGTTTTTAATGTCCTGGCCTAATTGACTTTGCAAAATGCAGCACCTCATATTTATCTAAATTAAAATCCATCTGCCCCTCCTTGGCCCATTGGCCCATCTGATCAAGATCCCATTGTACTCAGAGATAACCTTCTTTGCTGTCCACTACACCCTCAATTTTGACATAATTTGCAAACTTACTAACCATATCTCCAGTGTTATCCTCCAAATCATTGACATTTTTCAATATGTTGCTATTTATTTCTTCATGTTCTATAGTCTCCATAACCTTCTCCACAGTAAACACTGATGCAAAATGTGTTTAGTATCTTCCTCATCTCCTCTTCCACACATAGACTGCTTTGCTGACTTTTGAGGCACCTTATTCTGCACTTGGTTGTGCTTTTGTCCTTAACGTAGAATCCCTTTAGATTCTCCTTAACCCGATGTGCCAAAGCTAACTCTTGTCCCATTTTTGCCCCCCTCATTTCCCTCTCAAGCATACTCCTATTGCCTTTCTACTCTTCTAGAGATTTCACTCAATCTCTACTGTCTATACCTGGCATTTGTTTCCTTCTTATTCTTAACCAAAACCTCAATTCCTGTAGTCATCCAGCATTCCTTACACCTCCCAGCTTTAAACTTCACCCTAACAAGAACATACTATGAATTCTTGTTATCTCATTTCTGAAGGCTTCCCTTTACCTGTGAACATTCGCAATTGCCACCACTCCCCTAAACCCCCCATTCCCAATCAACATTTGATAGTTCTTGCCTAATACTGTCAAAATTGGCCTTCCTTCATTTTAGAACTAATTTTCAGATCTGGTCTATCCTTTTCTAACACTATTTTAAAAGAATTAGAATTCTGGTCACTGGCCCCAAAGTGCTCTCCCACTGACACCTTGGTTATCTGCCCCACCTTACTTCTCAAGGCTTAATACTGAAAACCAGCTATCGCAAGGGAAACAACTTTAGAATGTACAGGTCATCAGGCAACTAACACTGAAATCTATGTTAATGACACTTTTACCAGGAAGCAACAGAAATTTACAAAATCACCAATGGATGGCCATCCAACAGTCTACTATAGAAGATTGCTTAGCAATATATTTTATGCTTAAATAATTGTCATCAGAATTTGCCAGCAGAAACTTACATGCAACCACAGCAGTTAAACATCTTGTACAGTCACAAAAAGTGACAGAAACCTAAAGTATAAATATTATTAACCTGGAATTATTTATTTTTAAACAATAATAAATTCCTGCCTAGTCGTCCAAATGTCACAAGTCTGATGCAAATCATGCATTGAAAATCAAGCCCCATTATTCAATGAGCTGTTGCAAATGTATCAATGTTCAATTAAAACAAGTATTTGCCTGATTTTGACTACTTTTCTAGAGAACTGTTTGCGAATTTTAATTCGTCAATAAAGGAAAACTACATACAAACCTTTTCTTTAACAAATGGCACGTTATTAATTATTACATGCAAACTTAAACATAGCCTCTTTAAATCACAACACACCCGTATGGGCCCCAGCTATGCCTGTCTCTTTGTTGGCTATGTAGAACAGTTGATCTTCCGTAATTACACCGGCACCACTCCCCACCTCTTCCTCCGCTACATTGATGACTGCATTGGCGCCACCTCGTGCTCCCGCGAGGAGGTTGAGCAATTAATCAACTTCACAACACATTCCACCCTGACCTTAAATTTACCTGGACCATCTCTGACACCTCCCTCCCCTTCCTGGACCTCTCCATCTCCATTAACGACGACCGACTTGACACCGACATTTTATTACAAACCCATCAACTCCCACAGCTACCTGGATTACACCTCTTCCCACCCGACCACCTGCAAAAATGCCATCCCATATTCCCAATTCCTCCGCCGTATCTGCTCCCAGGAGGACCAGTTTCACCACGAACACACCAGATGGCCTCCTTCTTTAGAGACCGCAATTTCCCTTCCCATGTGGTTAAAGAAGCCCTCCAATGCATCTCGCCCACATGCCACACCTCCGCCCTCAGACACCACCTCTCCAACCGCAACAAGGACAGAACGCCCCTGGTGCTCACCTTCCACCCTACCAACCTTCGCATAAACCAATCATCTGCCGACATTTCTGCCACCTCCAAACGGACCCACCACCCAGGATATATTTCCCTCCCCACCCCTTTCCACCTTCTGCAAAGACCGTTCCCTTCGTGACTACCTGGTCAGGTCCACGCACCCCTACAACCCACCCTCCCATCCTGGCACCTTACCTTGCCACCGCAAAAATTGCAAAACTTGCACCCACACTTCCTCCCTCACCTCCATCCAAGGCCCTAAAGGAGCCTTCCACATCCAAAGTTTTACCTGCACATCCACCAATTTCATTTATTGTATCCGTTGCTCCCGATGCAGTCTCCTCTACATTGGAGAGACTGGGCGCCTCCTAGCAGAGCGCTTTTAGGAACATCTCCGGGACACCCGCACCAATCAACCACACCACCCCGTGGCCCAACATTTCAACTCCCCCTCCCACTCTGCCGAGGACATGGAGGTCCTGGGCCTCCTTCACCGCCACTCCCTCACCACCAGATGCCTGGAGGAAGAACGCCTCATCTTCCACCTCAGGGCATCAATGTGGACTTCAACAGTTTCCTCATTTCCCCTTCCCCCACCTCACCCCAGTACCAAACTTCCAGCTCAACACTGTCTACATGACTTGTCCTACCTGCCTATCTTTGTTTCCACCTATCCACTCCACCCTCCTCCCTGACCTATCACCTTCATCCCCTCGCCCACTCACCTCTTGTACTCTATGCTACTTTCTCCCCACCTCTCATTTATCTCTCCACCCTTCAGGCTCTCTGCCTGTATTCCTGATGAAGGGCTTTTGCCGAAACGTCGATTTTACTGCTTCTCAGCTGCTACCTGAACCGCTGTGCTTTTCCAGCACCACTCTAATCTAGACTCTGGTTTCCAGCTTCTGCAGTCATTGTTTTTACCTACCTTAATACACAAATAGAACTACCAAACAAATAGTTCTGCAGAACTATCACAGATGAAAACATTGACAAAAGTGAATTCAGACAAAGGCATAATTAAATGCCTCTCTCATGGTTTATTTTGCTTTTAGCAATGATATCACACTGTTGTCAACAGCTCAAGATCCCTCAATTCTATAGCCAGTCAATAGGAACCTAACTTCTAACTAGAGCAAAAACTTAGTTTTCAGGGTTGTTGGATTGCTTTTTTTCCCCACTCAGGAGAAGGAGTGGGTGGGAATGAGTGATTGAGAGAGTGGCATCTTTGCTTGCAGATTTTCCCGAGCACTGAGTGCAACTGCCCTTTCTCTCAGTTCTGACAAACTGCAACTGAACTACAAAAGTTCTTGCTAGGTAGCTTCTGAATCCAAAGACGGCTAGTCCCAGTTTATCTCACAAAAGTAACAAATAGATTTGAGAATAATATAATATAGAAGGGGGCCCTTTGGCCCATTGAGGCTACATCGACAAAAACTCCCTAACCCCCATTCCCAATCAACATTTGATAGTTCTAAAATGAAGGAAGGCCAATATTGACAGTATTAGGCAAGAACTAATTTTCAGATCTGGTCTATCCTTTTCTAAATCCAGACTAGATCCACGTTCCTGCACTTGGCCCATTGCATTGAATTTTATGAAATTTCAAACGTACATCTAAGTACTTTTAAAAAGGTTGTGTGGTTTCCTGTCTCAACAATGCTCCCAGGCAATCCAGGTTCACAATGCCCTCTGGGTGGAAACATCTTTCCTCATATCCCTTCTAAACCTCCTGTCCTTCACCCTAAAGTTACGCCCCCTTGTTACCAAACGTTCAACTAAGGAGAACTGCTGCCTTCTATCCACCTTGTCCTTCCCCCTCATAATGAGATACTGCGCCTAGTCTAGTTCAAACACATCCTTCCTATATTGTGACCACAATACTCCAGATGTAGCCTAACCAAAACATTGTACAGCTCTAACATAACAGATTATAAGAGCAGGGATGTTATGATTGATAAAGCAAGTGATCTGCATGCCCTCTTAACTACCCTACTAAACTGTCCTGCTGCATTCAAGGTTCTATGGACGAGCACCTCAAGATCCCTCTGAGCTTCCTAATGTCCTGCTAATAAGTATTTTCTTGTCTTATTCCTTCTTCAAAAAAATAGCTCACCTCACATTTATCTGCCATGATTAGCTTTTCTGACCAATCCATCTGCATTTTCCTAAGAGACCTTCTTCCTCACCGTCAACCACCTGGCCAATTTTCACACCATCTGCAAACTTACTCAGTAGCCCACTCCCATTTTTTCTTCTATGTCATTGATATATATTGTAAACAATAAAAAGGACCCCCCCCCCACTGATCCTGCTATATGCCACTGAACTAGGAAAAAGTGAGGACTGCAGATGCAAGAGATCAGAGTCAAGAATGTAGTGTTTGAAAAGCACAGGTCAGGCAGCATCCGAGGAGCAGGAGAATCGACATTTCGGACATGAGCCCTTCAATTAGGAATGAGGCTTGTGGGCCAGGGGGCTGAGAGATAAATGGGAGGGGAGGGGGGGGTTAAGGGAAGGTAGCTGAGAAAGTGATAGGTAGGTGAAGGTGAGGGAGAAGGTGTTGTGGAGTGGATAGACAGGAAAGGTAATGCCGAGTTAGAGGCTTGGGATTGGGATAGTGTGGGGGGAGGGGAAATGAGGAAACTACTGAAATTCACATTTGTCCTTTGTGGTTGCAGGGTCTCAAGGTGGACTATGAGGTGTCCTTCCCAGGCATCAGGTGGTAACAGTCAGGCAATGGAGGCGGCCCAGGACCTGCGTGTCCTTGACGCAATAGGAGGGGGATTTGAAATGTTCAGCCACGGGGCAGTGGGGTTAGTGGGTGCTGGTGTCCCTGAGATGTTCTCTTAAACGATCCGCAAGACAACATCTTGTCTCCCTAATGTAGAGGAGACCACATCGGGTGCAATGGATACTGTAGATGACATTGGTCGATGTATAGGTAAATTTCTGTCGGATGTGGAAGGATCTTTTAGGGCAGGGAAATGTTCCGGGATTGGGGTGTGGGTTGGTTTTTTTGGGGGGTGGAGGGGGCGGGGGGAGGAGAAGCATGGACACAACGAGGGAGTCACAGAGGGAATGGTCTCTCTGGAATGCTGACAGGGGTGGGGAAGGAAATATATCTTTGGTAGTGGGATCTGTTGGTGGTGGAGGATGATGCCATGTATGCAGAAGTTGGTGGGGTGGAAGGGAAGGACTAGGAGGGTTCTGTCCTTGTTGTGTTGGGAGGGGTGGGGTCGGAAATAGAAGTGATGCGCTGGAGGGCAACGTCAATCACGAGGAAAGGAAAATTGCAATCTTGGAAGAAGGAGGCCATCTAAGATTATCTAAGGTGTAACTGGTCATCCTGGGAACAGACGCGGCAGAGACGGAGGAATTGGGAATAAGGGACGTCATTTTTACTGGAGGTAGGGTGGGAGGTGGTGTAGTCTCGGTAGCTGAAGGAGTCGGTGGACTTGTAGTAAATGTCCGCGGTTAATCAGTCACTGAAGACTGAAATGGAGGGGTCCAGGAAGGGAAGGGAAGGGAGGTGTCAGAGATGGTCCAGGTGAATATGCCACAGGACATCAGCCTCCAGTCAAGCAAACCGCCTTCTGCTGCCTCCCTCTGTCTCCTACTACCAAGCCAATTTTGGATCCAACTTGCTAAGTTACCCTGGATCTCATGTGCTTTTATCTTTGCTATCAGTCTCACACATGGGACATTGTGAAAGACTTTGCCAAAATACATGTAAATACATTAATTGCACTACCCTCATCTACAAATCCTGCTTCAACCACCTGATGAAGGAGTAGCACTCCAAAAGCTAGAGCTTCCAAATAAACCTGTTGGACTATAACCTGATGGTGTGATTTTTAACTTTGCTTCCCCACAAATCACATGATCTTTTGTAATCAGTAAAGGAATTCCAAATTTCCTTACAGTTGCAAACCAAAATTATTTTCTGCAACACAACAGTGTCTAAACTTCCATTTTCCAGTTTATATTTCCATAAAAGAAAAGTCCTTTTAGGTTTCCACCTTGAAGGGATGAAACACCATTTCTGTGTGTTCATCACAGAACAAACATGACATAAATACAATGGTACACAAGAAATTTGTTTATTCATGCTCATTCATTCATGCAGGTTTAATACAATTTTGTCACGTCTCTTAAGTTTTCCATACCAGCACCATGACATTTTTGATAATGCATCTGCAATTAAAATTACGGATAATTGTTACACAAGGTGGAATTAATGAAGTACATTGAAATCATGTCAGTCTCAGTTTTAAATTTCTCAACAATGGCCAGCAAATATTATCATTCCTTTGTAGTGTTATGACATGTAGACAGACTGCCAAATCAAATCAGTGTCATGACACAGAAAAATTAAAATACTCAATGATCCTCAAAATTTATCCAAATGGTACTTAACCAGACGTTTTGGATAACCAGCACCAGACTTTGTGATTAACCAATACCAGACACAATATTTACAGCTTAAAATGATTTAAATTTACTAATACACTAGTTTTCGTTGAGTTAAAGCTCACAGTTAAACAAAAAGGTAACGCAATTAATGTCTATGATTTAAAGCCAATCTTCTCGGGATAAATCAAAAGGAAATGATAAGCACAATATAACTAGCTAGTTCACTTCAGGACTCAAATTGTTTAAGAGCCAGTAGCAATCAGAGTTTTCTTTTCCACAGTGAAGCACTCTTCTCATACATCTCCAGCTCCTCAGAAAGATACATCATATCCCAATTTATCATCCAATAAAAAGACCACATAAACTAACAAGTCATTGGCATCAATTGCTATTTGCAGGCTTAGTAACATCAGATGCAACTAACACTGGAATCTCTTGTTTGGATGGTCTTCAGCTTTCCAAAAACAGTTAGGCACTCCTGACCATATTACATTTGCCTGTTTTCACAGCAGATTAGATTATTTACAGTGCGGAAACAAGTCCAACACGTCCTTCAGCTCAACAAGTCCATACCGACCTGCCGAAGCGCAGCCCACCCAGACCCATTCCCCTACATTTATCCCATTCAACTAACACTACGGGCAATTTACCATGGCCAATTCACCTAACCTGCACATTTTTTGGATTGTGGGAGGAGACTGGAGTACCCGGAGGAAACCCATGCAGACACGGGGAGAATGTGCAAACTCCACACAGAGTCGCTTGAGGCAGGAATTGAACTCGGGTCTTTGGCGCTGTGAGGCAGCAGTGCTAACTCCCGTGCCGCCCCAAATCTGTGCAAACCATGGTTAGGTGCAAACTCCTAATGAAAACCACATACTCTCATGATTTCTCGTTTGATTTTATGAGTGAGGAATTCCAAAACAGTTTTCATTTTCTTGGCAACACTTGCTCTTGCCATATGATGTGCCTCAGTTAAGTTAGCAGAGTTTTTGCGAACTGACTTTTGGCAAGATTTATTACTAAACCAGCTAACCATAACTGCTTGAATATCTATTAGTGGACCCATCCAGTTAACACCACTAGTGAACTCCAGCTGCTTTAGCTAGGTTGTATCAAATGATATTCTGTATTGAATCTTCAGTTCCACCTGAGCTTGTTTCATTCAAGCTTGAAAGATAAGCATGTTGCTTTTTGGATTGATTCCCCTACATCCACATCATGTCTGGTTAACTTGTCCACCCTGAAGTATCCCTACAGATTTCCTCAAATTTCTTCAGTAGCCTTACTACATCTTCCTATTAATCTTCCTATAAGAATTAAAACATGGTGTCTAACTGTCCCACCATTTTCGCATTGGCTATTTGGATTGTAGATTTACTTTGTGAACTGTCTACTACTTCTTCCACCTCACTATGTCTCTACCATCCTCAACTACTCTTACCACATGATACACTTGCTTTTTTCTCATCTGCCTATGATCTTAACGCCAATATGATTACATAATATAACTGATTTCTCTTTGTGAATGGAAGCTGATCTAGAAAAGTAGACTATCTTACCAACCCTCAACAGTCTACTAGACTATTTTACCAACCCTCACTTATCTTGTATGGATCACTGTATCTCACATTTGACGGCTTGCTGTATAAAGGTAGTAACACAAACACTTTGCCTCCTGTTGAATTGTTCTACATTCAGCATTTCTGTCTAACCAATTTTTCATCCTGGTCAGTTGTTATAACTTAACTGGAAAAAGCGCATCATTATTAATCAACAAGCCATCACAAATGTGTAAACACCCAATTTAAAATAACCCAAGATGAATCAATTTGCCTGACTGACTTAAGTACGATAATAATAATTCACATCAGATTTTATCATTAACAGGAAAATAAATCTATTTTGTAAACATACTTATTCTTTAATAAGGAGGGAAAAAGAAAAAAAAATTACTAATCTGTGATTTAAACTATGCCTCTGTAAAATTCTAAGTGTGCACACTTTAATTCATAAATAAAACAACGGACAGGTGATTTGACAAATGTTTTGGGTGGGAAAACAAAATTCTGAAGGTGAGAAGTCCAACCAACAAGTTGGAAAATTACTTAGTTTTTTTGAGTTCAGTCATTGGCAGGCCTAGGCTTTTGTTTTAGACTATTTTTAATAAGTATTTGTTGTCTTTTCATTCAAACAAAGAGAAAGGCAAAGAGATGCTTTCTATCTACAGGTTCTGGATGTGGCTGAAATGCTCTCAAGGTTGCAGCAAACTGCACCTTCACCATTCAAAAAAGGTTGTCGTCAGGCAGTTTTGGCAAATCTCAAAAACTCTGGAACCCAGATCTAGCAACTCATGATTGGGCATCCACAAGGTACCCCGGGCCCATCAGCAGCAATGTACTCCCCACCTCACAAGCTGGCATATTCCATAGTTTACCATTACTATATAGTCAATCAACCCTGGTTCAAAGAATAATGCAGGAGGGTATACTAGGAGCAGTACCTCGACATGCCTAAACATGAGGGGTCAACCTGGTGAAGTTAGAAAATAGGTAAGACAAACAACATAAGCAGCAAGTGACAGGCAGAACTAAGTAATCCCACAGCTAACAGATCAAATCAAAGCTCTGCAGTCCTTCCACATCCATTCATGAATGATGAAGAATAATTAAAATACTCACTGGAGGAGACAGCTTCACAAACATTCTTAATAATGGGGTAGCAAAAGATGAAGCTGGAATATTTGCAACAATCTTCTGCCAGAAATGGTGAGGGGCTGATTTTTCGGTATTAAATCTCCAGTTCCACCTGACCTTGTTCCTTTCAAGCTTAAGCAATAAGCATGTTGTTTTATTTGTACTGATTCCCCTATGTTCACATCATATCTGGTTAATCTCTGTACACCCTAATGGGCAGCACAGTGGCACAGTAGCTAGCACTGCTGCCCAACAGCGCCAGACACCCAGGTTCAATTCCCGCCTCAGGTGACTGTGTGCGGAGTTTGCATGTTCTCCCAGTATCTGTGTGGGTTTCCTCGCACAATCCAAAAATGTGCAGGTTAGGCGAATTGGCCATGCTAAATTGCCCGTAGTGTTAGGTGAAGGGGTAAACGTAGGGGAATGGGTCTGGGTGGGTTATGCTTCGGTGGGTCGGTGTGGACATGTTGGGCCGAAGGGCCTGTTTCCACACTGTAAGTAATCTAATCTAATGTACCCCTACTGATTTTCTCAAGTTTCTTCAGTAGCCTTACTAGACCTTCCCATTGTTCTTTTTACAAGTATAAAAAAAAGTTGGCTCTCAGTGGTCCCCAGCATCATAGATAACTGTCTGCAGCTATTTCATTTCACTCCGTGTGCTATCAAGAAAGAACTGGAGGCAGGGAATGTTGTAAAGGCTATGGATCCTGACAGCATTCCTGCATTGGTGCTGAAGGTTTGAGCTTCAGACCTCATTATAACTGACTCAAATATGGATCAAAGAACTGAATCCAGAGGTGAGGTTGTCGTCATGTTCCCCACATTTGACTGGATGTGGCTTAAAGGAGCTCTGACAAAACTGGAGACAATGGGAATAATGGAACAATTCTGCTAGTTGGGGTCATACCTGACGCATTTGGAAGGTAATGTGGTTATTCAAGGTCAGTCATCTCAGTTCGAGGATCTCTCTGCAGGCGTTCTTCAGGGTAGTGTCTTGGCCCAACCATTTTCAGCTAGTTTACCAATAACACTCTCTTCAACCTGGCATCTAAGGCTGATGGCCCACAGCACCTTATAATAGGATGTTTGCTGATGACTGCACAACGTTCAATATCATTTGTGATCCTTAGATACTGAAGCAGTCCATGCTCAAAAGCAGCAGGCCGTGAAGAATATCCAGATTTGGACAAGTAAACATTCATGCCACTTAAGTGCCAGCCAAATGACCACAGAATCATAGAATCTCTAGTGTGGAAGCAGGCCATTTGGACCAGAGTCTCCAAACAGCATCTCACCCAGACCCACCCCTTACTTTATCCCTGTAACACTGCATTTTCCATACTAATCTATCTAACTTATATATCCCTGGGCACCACATAGAACAACAGCGAACCTAACACCATCCTTGACACTCAATGCCATGTCCATCACTAAATCTCCCATTAAAATCCAGGGAATTACCACTGACTAGAAGCTGAACTGGATAAGCCACAAAAGAACTGTTGCTACAAGACCAGGCCAGAGGCTAGGAATTTTGCCAGGTCTAACTTACTGTCTCACCAAAGCCTGTCCACCATGCACAAGATACAAGTCACAAATGTGATGAAAATACTCTCCGCTTGCTTGGCTTTGTGCACCAACTATTCGAGCAACTTGACAACATCCAGGAAAAAGCAGTCAGTTTCAATGACACTATATCCACAAACATTCACTTCCTCACCAACGCTCAGTAGCAATATTGTATACCATATTGCAGAAATTCCCCAAGGTCTTTTGGACAGTACCTTCCAAAACCACAACCACTATCATCTAAAAGGACAAGGGCAGCAGATACATGGAAACACCACTATCTGCAAGCTCGCCTCCAAGTCACTCACCATACTGACTTGGAACTATATCACCATTCCTTCAGTGTCACTGGGTCAAAAACCTGGAACTCACTCACTAATGACATTGTACATCTATCTACACCAAATGGACTATAACAGTTCAAAGTGGGTGCTCACCAGAACCTTCTCAAGGGCAATCCGGAATGGGCAATAGATGCTGGCCCAGCCAGCAATGGCCATATCTGATTTTCTTTTTACAAAGATAAGAGCTGTTTTCTGCATTGGAGGTCTCATTTTGTTAATCTGCAGCTGAAATTCTTTTTGAAATTCCCTTCTTTATCTTTTTATTTCCCTTGAATCTCTCTTTACAGCCTCTTCTTAATGCATCCCTTTTCTTCAAGTTTAAGTTCAATTTCCCCCTTTCCCTTCAAGCTATTTTACTTGTTTTACCTTAACTCAAGTGACTTCCCACCTAACATACCTAATTCCTTCCAGTATGCATATTATTCCCAAATGCTGTGTCCTTTTTAAAAAAAATTATCTTTGCCTGCCTAGTTTTTGCAGGAAATTGCACTTTTAAATTCTTTAGCAATTTGTTGACTTTGGCTTTAGTCAAATCTTGTAAAACAGAATCAGGTATTCCTCTTGTATTTGGATAGTTTACACTAATTCCAATGCCATCCTACTTAATTATCAAATCACACAGAACAGAAGAGGCCTTTTGGCCCATCATGTCTGCACTACCAATAAAATACAAGTCCCATTTTCCTGTAGTACACCCACAGCATCAAAACATTATAACCATTTCAAGTGCTCAGTCAAGAAACCTCAACCTTTTAAGTGCCTCAACTACTGTGAGCAGCACGGTGGCTCACTGCTGCCTCATAGTACCAGGAAACCAGGTTCAATCCCAACCTTGGGCGGCTGTATGGAGTTTACATATTCTCATGGGTTTCTTCCGGGTCCTCCAAAGTCCAAAGATATGCAGCTTAGATGGACTGGCCATGCTAAATTGCCCATAATGTTCAGGATATGTAGGTTAGGTGGATGAGCCATGGGGAATGTAGAGTAACAGGTGTAGAGTAGGGTCTGGGTGGAATGTTCTTTGGAGGGTTGGTGTGGACATACATGTCCTTCCTTAAATAAGACCAATACTGTACACAGTATTTCAGATATAGTCACACCAATGTCCTGCATACCTGAAGCATAACGTCTCCATTTTTCTATTAAATTCCATTCATACTAAATGCCAACATTCTTAGCTTTTCTATTTACTTACTATACCTACATATACACTTTGTGATTGGTGCACTGGTTTCATACAACTCAAAGCCCTGCAATTTCTCACTATTTAGACATGATGCCTTTCTTGCATTCTTCCCATCAAAATGGATGTTTCAAAATTCCATTTGTTTCCCACTTACTTGACCCACCTTCATCCCTTTGTTGCTTCCTTATGTCACTTTAACAACTTATTTTTCTAACTTACTTACCAGTAAATTGGACAACTATGCCTACAATCATTTTATTCAAGCTATTTACATAAAACGTAAAAAGTTAAGGCCCTAGCACTGATCCATGTGGCACCCTACTCATTATATCTTGCCAACCAGAAGATGACCCCCCCACCCCCCCGCCATTTATGTCTACTGTTTCTTACTAGCCAGCCAATCATCTATCCAAGCCAGTGTTTAAAAAAAACTAGCTCTTTTACAAGTTTAAAATTTAATGAGGGACATCAAATTACTTCTGTAAATCCAAGTACAGTACATCAATTAGTTCCCTCTGTATATATAGCAAGTTACTTCCTTAAAAAGCTCCTAGTTAAACACAATTCCTCTTTAATAAAACCATGTCAACATCTCAGATTATCTTGATCTTTTCTGAGCACCTCGTCTTTAATCATACTTTCTAATGTATTCCCTTTGACTAGCCTGTTTTTCCCTGCTTTCTGCCCCTCCCCTTTATTGAATAAAAGAGTTACATTCTAATTTAAATTTTCACAAATCGAGAAAACTTTGGAAAACTAAAACCAATGCATCAACTGCCTACAAGGACTTCAAAGCGTTTGTCAAGGTTCCGCACAGTAGACACAACAGTACGGTTAGTTCACATGGGACCCAGGTAAGCTAATGAAATGGATACAAAATTGGCTTGAAGTAGGAGACAGAGCATAGTGATGGAGGGATGCTTTTCAGACTGGAGGGCTGAGTCCAGTGGCGTGCCACAAGGATCATTTCTGGGTCCACTGCTTTTTGTCATTTATATAAGTGATTTGGCTATGAATATATGAGGTATGATTCGTAGTTTTGCAGCTGACACCAAAATTGGTGGTATAGTGGACAGTGAAGATTATCTCAGAGTAAAATGGGACCTTGACCAGATGAGTGAACCGGCTGAGCAGTGGCAGATATAGTTTAATCTGGATAAATGTGAGGTACTGCATTTTGGTCATACAATACAATTAATGGTGGGGCCCTGGGTAGTGTAGTAGAACAGAGACCGCTAGGGGTTTACGCACATAATTCTTTGAAATTTATGTCACAAGTAGACAGGGTGGTTAGGTGGCATTTAGCATACTTGCCTTCATTGCTCAGAACTTTGAGCATAAGAGTTCAGATATCATGTAGAGGTTGCACAGGGCTTTGGTTAGGCCTTTGAGTACTGTGTGCAGTTCTGGTTGCTTTATTATAGAAAGATTATTATTAAACTGGAGAGAGTTCAGAAAGGATTTACCAGTTGCTGCTGAGAACGGAAGGTTTGAAATATAAAGATAGAGAGGAAAGTCTGGGACTTTCCTCTCACTGGACGGATAGGACTCTGAGGGGTGGAGGTTTATAAAATCATAAGGGGCATAAATAAGGTGAATGACAAGAATCTATTTGCTAGGGTGGGGCATATTTTTAAGACAATGTCCTGGAGTGGAGGAGTGGTTCGTACGTGGAATGAAAATCATGAGCAGTATAGATAGGATGAATAGCCAGAGTCTTTTTCCTAGGGTGGGAGAGTCCAAAACTAGAAGGCATAAGTTTTGTGTGAGTGGGGAGAGATTTAATGAATGTAAAAAAAAATCCAGTGGTTCCTATATGGAATGAACTGCCAGAAAAACTGGTGGATGTAGTTACAGTGACAATATTAAAAGACATTTGGATAAGTTCATGAATAAGAATGGCTTGGACAGCTATGGCAGGTGGGACTAGTTAAGTTTGGGCACATTGTTAGCATGGACTGGTTGGACCAAAGGGTCCGGTTCCATACTGTAGGAGTTTATGATTCTATGAATAGCAGGTAGAGTTTAATTTAGACAAATTTGTGGTGTTGCATTTTGGTAAGCCAAATCAAGGCAGGACTTATATATAGTTAACAGTAGGACCTGGGGGGCGTGATAGAAAAAAGATTTAGGGGTGCAGATGCATACTTCCTTGTAAGTGGCGTCGCAGACAAAGTGGTGAAGGCAGCATTTGCTTTCATTGCTCATAGCACTGAGTATCGGAGGTGGGAGGTCATGTTACTGCTGTACAGGACATTGGGTAGGCCACTTTTGGAATACTGCATATTATTCTGGTCTAAGAGAAAGTGACGACTGCAGATGCTGGAGTACCAGTGCTGGAAAAACACAGCAGGCCAGGTAGCATCCGAGGAGCAGGAGAATCAACGTTTCGGGCATAAGCCTTCTTCAGGAATGAGGCTGGTGTGCCAAGCAGGTTGAGCCCGCTTGGCATACCAGCCTTATTCCTGAAGAAGGGCTTAAGCCCGAAACGTCGATTCTCCTGCTCCTCGGATGCTGCCTGGCCTGCTGTACTTTTCCAGCACATTATACAATTCTGGTCTCCCTGCTATAGCAAGGATGTTATGAAACTTGAAAGGGTGCAGAGAAGATTCACTAGCATGTTGCTGGGATTGACGGGTTTTAGCTATAGGACCAAGTGAATAGGATGGGACATATTTTCCCTGGAGCTGAGACTGAGAGGTGACCTTATAGAGGTTTATAAAATCAAGAGGGCATGGTTAGGATGAATAGCCAGAGACATTTTCCTCGGGTAGGAGTGTCCAAAACTAGAGGGCATAGGTTTAATGTGAGTGGGGAGAGATTTAAAAAGGAGCAGAGGGGTAACCTTTTTGCACATAGTGTGATCCAGGTGTAAAATGAGCTTCCAGAGGAAATGGTGGAGGCAGGGACAAATACAGCATTTAAAAAGCATCTGGCTGGGTACATGAATAGGAAGTGCTTCGAGGGATATGTTTCAAATGCTGGCAAATGGAACCATGCCATATTGGGATGACTGGTCAGCACAGAGGATTTGGATTGAAAGATCTGTTTTCATGCTGTATGACTATATCAGTAGCCACTTTTTATAGAGCCGAGAATGAAGTCCATCAGGACCTTTGGACTTGTTGGCCAGAGATTTAATAATTTGCTCAGTACTACTTTCCTGGCAGTTCTAACTGCTCTTTCATTCCTTCTATCTTCCATTTACCAACCTACAATTATTTTGAGATACTCCTGTATCCTCTACAGCGAAGGCTGATGCAAACTATCCGTTTAATCACTTAGACAGTTCTGAAGGGTCACCAGACCCAAAACATTAACTCTGCTTTCTTTCCACAGATGCTGCCAGACCAGCTGTGTTTCCAGCAATACTTGTTTCTATTAGAGTTTAATCATTCAGCCATCCCATAATTCTCAATTATTGATTACCCACACTCACGTTTTTATATCTAAAGAGTCATACTGGATTCAAAACTGAAAACGTAGACTCACTCTCTCTCTCTCCGTAGTTATTGCCAATCCTGCTGAGTTTCTCCAGCATCCTCAGTGCTAGTTTCTAAAAAATATTTTTAGAGAATCTATGGTTACTTTATCCTTCTTCCTTTTGAAATACTTATGGAAACTCTATTTTGTATTTCTAGTTAGCTTTCTTTTGTACTAATTTTCTCTTCCCTTTCAACAGTTTGATCAATCTACGATTTTTAAAGAACACTGCCCAATATTCTGAACTGCCACCAACAATGTGCAATTTTATATCTCTTTAATAAAAGCAAAATATTGCAGATGCTGTAAATCTGAAACAGGGAGCAAGCTGAGGAAACTCAGCAGGCTTGACAAAATCTGCAGAAAGAGTAACAAAGTTAACTTTTTGATTCCAGTATGATTTTTCTGATGAGGAGTCATTCCAAACCAGAGATGTTAGCTCTTCGAATTTGATATTAACTTTAACTTTTTTTAGTTAACCACAGATATTGAGACCACCTTTTAAAATTTTTCTTTCCTGTTGGAATGTATCTTTTCTGTGTATTCTGAAATATCCCCTGGAGTGTCTGCCATTGAATCTCTATTTACACAGTCCTAAACCAAATTTTCCAGTTCACTTTAGCTCATTCTGTTTGCTTGCCCTCATAACAGCTATTATTTAAGTTTAAAATACTCGTCTTAGGCCACTGCTCACCCATTCAAACTAAAGGCAATTTCAATCATATTATAATTTTCACTATGCCATCACATTGCCAGGTTGAGAAGACCTTGTTCTTTGGTTGTCTCCAGAAAGTCCTGCTCGAAGAAACTATCTCAAAAAATATTCCATGAATTCAAAGTTGATTTTGCCCATCTAACTTTTCATGTCTATAAAAGTAAATTAAAATCGCTCCAGATTGTCACTATATCTTCTGACAAACTCCCATTATTTTTAATACACCATGCAATGCTCAGGGTGCTCAAGACTCATACACTGCTCGCACAGTTAACTTAACATTTTTCACTTCAACTAAACATTCTTCCACCTTCTGGTACCTTGAACTTAGTGCGACAGAGAGGGATGACTTAAGAGCATAATTAATTAACAGAGGCACACCTCCAAAGTTTCCTAGCCTCACATCTATAATAAATTTTCTGTATCCTTAAATCTGTGCCATCGTACAACCATGTCTCTATTACCTGTCAGTTTTGTTTCAAATGAGAAGTACATTCAAATACTGAGCCTTTAAAAACTTATCTTTTTAAAAATATTTTTAATCTTATTAGCTAATGGGCAGGAAAAAGCAAGTGGGGAAAAAGGGGCTGTTTTCTAGGTTGGCAACCTGTGACCAATGCTGGGACCACAATTATTAACAAATTTATAGTAATGACTTGGAGGAAGGAAATGAATATACTGTAGCCAAATTTGTAGATGATACAAAAATAATTGGAAAGGCAGATTGCAAGTGGGATACAAATAGTTTACAGAGAGTTATCGATATACTAAATGGGCAAAGAGTTGGCAAGTGCATATAATGTGGAAAAATGAAGTTGTCCATTTTGGAACAAAAGAACAGAGTTTTATTTAAATTGAGAAAAACCACAGAAAGCTGCAACACAAAAGGATGTAGGGTACTTGTGCATGAAACACAGTCATCTAGCCCATAGGTACAACAGGTAATTAGGAAAGATAATGGATTGGAACATAGAACACAGAAAAGTACAGCACAGAACAGGCCCTTTGGCCCATGATGTTGTGCCGAGGTTTAATCCGAATGTAAAATATAGTAACTGAACCTACGGACCCCTTAACTCACGGCTATCATGTACATTCTGGATTAGTGGTGCTGGAAGAGCACAGCAGTTCAGGCAGCATGCAAGTAGCTTCAAAATCGACGTTTCGGGCAAAAGCCCTTCATCAGGAATAAAGGCAGTGAGCCTGAAGCGTGGAGAGATAAGCTAGAGGAGGGTGGGGGTGAGGAGAAAGTAGCATAGAGTACAATGGGTGAGTAGGGGAGGGGATGAAGGCGATAGGTCAAGGAGGAGAGGGTGGAGTGGATAGGTGGAAAAGAAGATAGGCAGGTAGGACAAGTCCGGACAAGTTATGGGGACAGTTACTGAGCTTCCTGAAGGGCTTTTGCCCGAAACGTCGATTTCGAAGCAACTTGGATGCTGCCTGAAGTGCTGTGCTCTTCCAGCACCACTAATCCAGAATCTGGTTTCCAGCATCTGCAGTCATTGTTTTTACCTCGCTATCATGTACATGCCCAGCAGTCACTTAAATGTCCCCAATGACTCTGCTTCCACCACCACAGCTGGCAACGCATTCCATGCATTCACAACTCTGACATCTCCTTTGTACCTTCCTCCTAATATCTTCTCGTACCAGTCAATCCTGCCCTTGGGAAAAGTCTCTGGCTATTGACTATCTATTCCACTCATCATTTTGTACACCTCGATCAAGTCTCCGCTCTTCCTCCTCCTCTCCAGAGAGAAAAGTCCGAGCATATTCAACCTTTCTTCATAAGGCAAGCTCTCCAGTCCAGGCATTATCCTGGTAAACCTTCTTTGCACTCTCTTCAAAGCCTCAGTATCTTTCCTATAGTAGGGTGACCAGAACTGGACACAATATTCCAAGTGTGGTCTCACCAGGGACAGGTAGAGCTGCAGCAAAACCTCGAGGCTATTAAACTCGATCCCCCTGTTAATGAAAGCCAAAACAACATATGCTTTCTTAACAATCCTATCCATTTGGGTGGCAACTTTGAGGGATCTACGTACTTGCACACTCAGATCCCTCTGTTCTTTCACACTGCCAAGAATCCTGTCTTTAATCCTATATTCAGCATTCAAGTTCGACCTTCCAAAATGCATCACTTCGCATTTATCCAGGTTGAACTCCATCTGGCGTTTCTCAGCCCATCTCTGCATCCTGTTTATGTCGCACTGCAGCCTACAGTAGCCCTCTATACTACCAACGACACCTCCAACCTTTGTGTCATCTGCAAATTTACTAACCCAACCCTCAACCTCCTCATCCAAGCCATTTTAAAAAATTACAAAAATTAGCAGAAGCCCAAGAACAGAGCCCTGTGGGACCTCGCTCATTACTGACCTCCAGGCAGAATACCTCTCCACCCTGGAGGCTCCCTGCCTCCATTCCTGATGAAGGGCTTTTGCCCGAAATATCGATTTTCCTGCTCCTTAGAGTCTGCCTGACCTGCTGTGCTTTTCCAGCACCACTCTAAATCGGGTTTCCAGCATCTGCAGTCCTCACTTTTTGCCTAGTCCAGGCAGAATACTTTCCATCTACAACCACTCTCTGCCTTCTGTCAGCCAGCCAACTCTGAATCCAGATAGCCAAATCTCCCTGTATCCCATACTTCCTCACTTTATGAATGAGCCTACCATGGGGAACCTTATCGAATGCCTTGCTGAAGTCCATACACACCACATCCACTGCTCGACCATCAACCTGTCTTGACACCTCGAAGAACTCAATAAGATTTGTGAAACATGACGTGTCCCTCACAAAGCCATGCTGACTACCAAATAGTCAAAAATCCTATCCCTCAGAATTCTTTCCAAAACTTTGCTGACCACAGACGCAAAACTAACTAGTCGTAATTTCCAGGGATTTCTCTATTACCCTTCTTGAAAAGAGGAACATTCGCCTCCTTCCAATCCTCCGGTACGACTCCAGTGGAGAGCGAGGAGGCAAATATCCTCGCGCCCAGTGACTTAGCAACCTTCTTTCTCGCTTCCCGGAGCAGTCTAGAATAAATCTGGTCTGGCCCTGGGGACTTATCAATCTTAATGTTTTCCAAGATTTCTAGCACATCAATTTCATCAATCTTTATCTGGTCAAGACTGTATCCCAGCTCCTCAAAGTTTTCATTTACAACAAGTTCCCTTTCCTTGGTGAAAACCGAAGCAAAAACTCATTTTGGGCTTCCTCTATCTGCTCAGACTCCACGCACAAGTTCACTCCCTTATCGGCCCTACCTTCTCCCTGATCATTCTCTTATTCCTCACGTATGAGTAAAATGCCTTTGGGTTCTCCCTAATCCTTCTTGTCAAGCCTTTTTGCCATGGTTGTTGGCCCTTATTTCAAGGGGATTGAAATATAAGAGTAGTGGAGTCTTACTGCAACTGTATAAAATATGCTGGCGAGATCACATATGGAGCACTAAGCAGGTTTGACATCTTTAAGAAAATATATTATTTTGTTGGAGGTAGTTCAAAGAAGGTTCATTCGGATGATCCTGGCTATGGAGAGATTATCTTGTAAGCAAACATTAAGCACGTTGGGTCACTTCTCATTGGAATTTAGAAGAAGGAGAGGTGATTTAACTGAAAATATAGGATGCTTAATGTGCCTGACAGGGTAAATGCTGAGAGGATGTTGCTCCTCATGGAAAAGTAAGATTCAGAGGGCATAGTCTCAGGATTAAGGGTGGCAGATGTAAAACCGAGAAGAGTAGTTTTTGCAGTCCTTGCCACACAGAGAAAAATCGTGGTACAGTCCTTGTGTACATTGAAAGCGGAGATCGATTCTTAATCAGGAGGGGAATTAAGGGTTATGGGGAATAAGCAGGAAAGTAGACATTTAGTGTCAATTCAGCCATGATTCTAGTGAATGGCCAGCAGGGTCAAGGGATCAAACAACATACTTTTGTTAATAGTTCATGCGGTCTTATGCATTTACCCTTAGAATTGTACTCCCTGTCCTTTCCCATGTCACTGTTTATTATTTTCCATATTAATACCTTTCTTTCATGCATTGCCCAAACTTTGATTTCTGACATCTTCCCATAAATTTCATTCCTTGCCATGACTACAGGTTGAAAACTTTCAACTACTTCCCTAGTTATTTGGCTCCATCATTCAGATGTAGACCATCCCACCCATATGGATTCCATCTTTTGCACTATTGGTGGAAGTGCCCCATGAACAGCGTCACAATTTCTAAAATCATTCTTTCACCCAATGTTCATTTTTCTAATCTTACTTGCTCTATGTCAATTCTCTATTGGTTTAACTAATAATGTGCAATTTTTCAACTCCCACTCTTCTGGAGGCTCATCACCACACTCTCAGATTTGCATATGGTTTCAAAAGTACTCCACGCCAATCTCCCCTCTTCATTATCCAAACTGCTGGCAATTAGAGTTGAAATAGACCAGATCCACAATTTCTTAATCTCCATCTCTCTCCAGTACAGAGCTTGCTTAGACCTGCCCAAGCTGGATGAAAGTTAATTTTTATTTTACAGTCAATCAAGGTTAAATCACTTTCGTAGACCTTCCTTTTTGCTCTTTTCTCACAACACTCATTTACTTGCTTAAACCCTTTTATACAAGTAAAGTTTCCAAATTCTAATGAATTTAACTTGAAACTCTGTCTTCTAACTCTCACAGATGTTGTCTGATTAGCTGAGTATTTTCAGCATCCACAGGATTTTGCTTTTGTTCTCCTGACAGAAATACTTTATTATTTGATCAAGTTCTTTTGACTTACTTCCATTTAACTGAAAGAGGAGTTTCATGCCAACACTGCAGTATAGTCTGCACTCATTCCAAATGGTCACTACTGTTGTTATAAAAAAAGTAGTCCTGTAAAATTTAGCAGTGGCTTAGTCACACCTACAGATTGGCACAAGCTATTCCACTAAATTTGTTCACAAACAAAAACAGAAGTTGCTGGAAAAGCTCAACAGGTCTGGCAGCATCTGTGAAAAGAAATCAGCGGTAAAGTTTCAGGTTCAGTGACCCTTCCTCAGAACTAAAATTTGTTATTGTGACCATTTTGCACCAATAAACATCTAGCCCATGATTTCAAGATCAACAGTGCAACAACCAAGATGACATCAGTTTTTTTTTAAAATCAACAAGAGAGCCAAAGTTATGGGATCAGACAAGAAACTGGTATTATTGCCATAAATCAATCAACCATGTCTTACTGCATGGAGGTGGTTGATCAATAGGCCAAATGACTTAATGCCTCCCCTATTTCTAACTTCAGTTTTGTGCCTATAATGAATTGTGAACTTTGGTTTTTTAATTTTGTCCTTTATCTTTCTTGGAACGTGAAGGGAAATATTCTGGAAAACCGATAGAAACCTATGTAGAGGTTATACTGGAAATAAGCACTGGAAACAGCAAATATTTGATTACATGGGAGCAAGTCATAAAATCAACCATTTAAAATAAGTATTCACAAAGTCAGAAATAAAGCTGAACCAAAATATGGTTAAAAGTAAATTCCAACTATTTTTAAAACAGATCAGATGATGCTACAAAAGTAAAGAACTGAAAGTTAGTCAGTCATGCCAAATTGAATTATTGCCTCAATATCATAAACATACAATAAGCTATGGAAAATTATTTTACTTCATTCACAGGATGTGAGCATCATTGGCCAATTCAGCATTCATTGCCTGCCCCTAATTGCCCAGAGGCCAGTTGAGAATCAATCACATTGCTGTAGGCCTAGAATCACATGTAGAGGAGAGCAGATAAGGATGGCAGATTCCATTCCCCAAAAGGAGCAGATGGGTTTTGCCGACAACTGACAATGGTTGTATAGTCATCATTAGGCTCTCAATTCTAGGCTTCCACTGTATTCAAAATACACCAGGATTTAAATAGTCTAGTAATAACATTGAGCAATACATTGTTATTGCTGTTTCAAAGTGATTTTATTAATTGTGTTTATCAACGGCAGTTGACCACCACTTCTAAATTATTTAACCTCAAAGGGTTAGTAGACAGACCGCAAAGACAGGAAGTGCATATTGTCCAAATCAGAGCCTCTTACCATCTAGCTAGACCCTGCGCTATTTTTAATAGAAACCTCAGAGCCTGGATCATTAAAATCTCTTGAGTAATTAGTTTCCTTCTTACTTTCTGAATGTAAGTGCTGCCCTTCTGGAAATCTACCAGATTTTCTTAGCAGAAAAAATGTTTCTGTTCTTGGAATTGCACCAGAAAGCCCTTAAAATTTAAATATTTCACACTAGAGTACTACTATTACTGTTGAAGACAGCCAATAGTGTCTGGTCCTTTATAGCATTATCTAATCGACATCTGGCAGTGGATGTTACAGAGTAGCTGCAGATGAACTAGAGTGGATGAGAGAAGATAATGGTAGATGGAAGAGTATGCGTACATGGTAACAAAGCCCCTGGCAGAAGTAGCAGCAGCTCTGTGGTGGGAAGGCTACCAACTGCTGCAGGTAGTCCATTAACAAAATCTTATATTTTTGTACCAAATCAAGCAAATACAGAGATCAAACAAATTCACAGGGGATATAAATTTGCAAGCTGCATGCTGCAAAAATATGGTGCAGCCCTGAAATAATTAAAAACATCAGGAGCCTTCTAATATGATAATTAAACAGAACAGTAAATAAATTCTTGGTTAAAATCATTTGAATGTTATATGTACACAAGTCAATTAGAGTCCATTAAGTAAAAAGGATGATGAGACTTATTTTCCCCATTATCACTCACCTCAGGTAGTACTGCTTCAAAGCAAAAGCTGCATTGGCGCAACCTCTTGGAAAGTTGAATTCTTCCAAAAGATCTGTCCACAGACCCTTATCTGTTACCTGAAAAAGTAAATGCAGACACATTAAGACTAGAAAAAAAACACACTAATCAGTTAGTACAGTGTTATAATAGCTGAAGAGGAGGTGCTGATACTCTTTTCACATCATTAGTTAAATTTTGTATCACATTAATTACAATATTGATAACTGACAGAACTTCACTGTGGCTTCTGATCTCTGCTGATTATTTTCTTCTTCCAAAGCCTCAAAGCGCATGTTAAGAGAGTGAATTCTCTAGCTAATTTACTTAAGAGTATCAATTTATTCAAAACAAAAATATCACTATCAGAAATTTGAAAATAAAAACAGATAATGCTGGGGACAGTCAATGAGTTTAGCAAGGAAGTATCGAGTTAACTTTTCAGATCAATGACCCTTCTCCCTCCACAAATGTTGCGTGATCTGAGTAGTCAGACGTTTTGCGATAACATACTAATGATTTTGTTTTAAATATGCAAGTTCTCAGTAGATGTCTGATTTTACCTACAATACTGGTTTATGGAAGAACATACAGGCATATAAATGAAATGTTGTGTCACTAACACATTTTTACTCCCTCCCTGATCTCCACCGAATAAAAAATTAGGGATAATAACCATTTACATGAATAGTTGTAACACAAGCCAATTAATGCTTCAAGTCCAACTGAGTTTTTGAAGCTTTACCAACCACATTACTTATACAATTATTCTTCTGGAACTTGAAATATCAAGACCTCAATGTCAAAAGCAAATGTGCTAAACTTAATTTAAATTCAACGTGATGTACAGATTGTGAAGCAGACCACTCAAACCCACCAATGGGCTGCAATACAATTATGAAAAATTTTGAGAACACACAGCAGAGGCTCTATTCTGATAATACTTTCTTCATGCAAAAGGTACAGTAATGTCTGCGTATAAAGCTGTGGTGGGTTCAATCACTGGGCTTTTTTTACATTGCAAATGTTGAAATCGATTTCACAAGGTCTACTCACTTTAGGAACCTGTAAGTGTGCAAACGAATACAGTTGAGTTGTGAAAATGGTTCATAACATAGACACTTATGTAAATTAAACCCATTCTTACCAAACAAATAAGGGAAACAGAACATTTAGCTCAAGCGGCCCTGCTATTCGATTAGATTGTTGATCTGCTTGCATTTTGAATTCCACATTCCTACTTACCTCTGACAAATTTTGATTCCCTTACCTAACAACCCAAATTTTAAACAGTGCCCCTTGTTCTGACTGACTGACAAGGAAACATCTTTCTACATCACCTCGTCAAGGCCATCTTATATACGTCAATTACTGCTCTGAACTAGAGAGCGGAAACCAGCCCAACCTGTCTAACCTCGCCTCATAAGACAAACCACTCATGTATTGTAACACCTTCTTCACAAAGGATGTCAAGCTAACCGGACTATAATTCCTGTTTTCTGCAACTTCTCTTCTTGAATTAGAGGGGTTATATTTGGTACTTCCCAGTTTGAACAAATCTTTCCAGAATTGAACTAATTTTGGAAAAGAGAGGGTCGACAGACACCAACCATCCAATGATAAACTTTGCTTGTGCATGCTCACCTCAGATTTTAAATAAAAATATCCATGAGCAAAATAAAACAGATTTTTTTTTAAAACTGGAAAGATATTTTCTCTTCACAGTTGTTTTTCCTTACAAAAAGGTTTGTTCGGTTATTATTTACATTTCAGAGATTTTGCTCCTGGGTGTTAGCAACACAGCCTTTTGAAAAATAAACACCAACACATCAGACTATTGCATGCTAAGTATCCAAGAATGAGACTCATGGTAATTTTCTCAGTTCCAGAAGCAAAAAAAAAATCACTGACTACTGATTTCAGCTACTCTTTCGGCTGTATTCTGACAATGTAGGAAGTATAAGTTGTTTTGTAATGAATTGAGAGATGCAACCCCATTTTGGAGATCCTGACTCCCATTCTCAGGCCATGGGAAATGTTAGGGGTCTAGGCACCAGAATAGAATGACTTGGAGGATAAGCGGGGGTTTGATAGAGGTGTACAGGATGATGAAATGCATAGATAGAGTGGATAGCCATACCTAGCACAAAGATAGATAGTTGTGGTTGTTGACAGTTAATCATCTCAATCCCAGAACTTTTCTGCAAGAGCTCCTCAGGATAGTGTCCCAAGCCCAATACCTTCAGCTTCTTCTACAAAGACATTCCCCTCCAGGTGGTGAGAAGAGGAGATGATTGCACAATGTTCAATACAATTTGCAACTCCTCATATACTGATATAGCCAATGTCCACAAGCATCAAGACCTGGACAACATAGAGGCTCAAGTTGGCAAGTAACAAGCACCATTCACACCAACGTAACGCCAGGAGATGATTACCTTCAGTAGGATAGAACTTAACTATCTCCCCATGGCATCCAAAGAAATTACCACTGCTGAGCCCCAAACAACATTCTTAGAGTTATCACTGAGCAGTAAATGGACCAGCCAAGAGGAGATCAAATCCTATGATTTCTGCAGTGAGGAACAATCCTGTCTCCTCAATGCCTGTCCAGCATCTAAAAGGCATTAGTGATACTAAAAGGTCTGGTGGAACATTTTCCACTTGCCTGGATGAATATAGCTCCAGCAACACAAGAATGATACTATCCAGCAATAGGAGAAATAATTTTAAAATAGAGATTAAAAAAAGTTATTTGTTGACTCTCAAGTTCTCACACCCTGCTCTGAAGAGAATTATTTTTGTTTCTCTCTCTTCAGCTCAAACTCTTTTTGACTTTAAGTGACTTTTCTCTCCCGTGTAGCTGTTCTAGGTTGTCCAATCACCAGTTTCCCCCATTTTACCTGAACTTTGTATTCATTAATGGAATGTGAGCAGCGTTGTTTGCTCATCCTTCAATGCCCTTAGGTAGTGGTAATAAGTTGCCTGCTTGAAACTGGGGTGTAGTGACACCAGAGTGCTGTTAGCAAAAGATTTCTAGCAGTTTGACACTAGGTGATAGCAAGAATGGAGATTAGTTTTAAGTCAGGAAAGTGATACACTTGATCGACACTTGGTTCACCATTTTCAACCTTCATTCCCTTCATCAGTGACTCAGCATGAGCAGCATCAGCAGCACTGTGTACCATCTACAAAATGCACAGCAGTAATTCATCAAGGTATCTTGGAATGCATCTTCAAAATCCATGACCTGACCATGTACAAGCACAATGTAGCACCATCATCTGCAAGTCCCCATTCAAGCAACATGGGGTGAAGATGGAAAAACAGTAATTTATTTTGGCTTCCTGCTCATTGTCATTGTTTTAAAAAGTTTTATAATGAAAGCTTTATCCTTGGGAAGGCCCTGAAAACCAAATGTTACATCCAAACATCAGAAAGTGGCCTTCAAGTAACAAATCAACCTCTGCTAATTATAGAAAGCTAGGAGGGAAAAAAAAACCTGTAAGGAAGATGCCAGAGACTGCAAAGGAATGCAAGAGTATTGTATTCATTTTTGGCCACTTCACTATAGAAACGATGCGACTAAATTGGAAAGAGTGCAGAAGAAATTTACAAGGATGTCGCCAGGACTCAAGGGTCTGAAGTTGGACAAGTTAGGACTTTTCCATTAGAGCGTAGGAGACCGAGAGGGGATCTTGTAGAAGTGTATAAAATCATGAGCGGCATGGATAGGGTGAATACACTCAGACTTTTCACCACGACTGGGAATTGAGGACTAGAGGGCATCACTTTAAGGTTAGAGGGGAAAGAATAAAAGGGAATCTATGGGGCAACTTCTTTTTTTTACACAGAGGGTGGAATGAGTTCCCACCAGAAGTGTTTGAGGTGGGTGCGTAAACATTTAAAAAGGCATTTGGACAAATACATGGATAGGAAAGAATTAGAAGGATGTGGGCCAACAGCAGGGAAATGGAGTTAGCATTAATGGACATTTTGGGCGAATGTGCTTGTCACTGTGCTGTCACTATATCTATGTCTCTATGCATGTATTTGCGGACACCAGCAACTAATATATTCCAACTGCCCATGCTCAATTCCATTTTCTTTTAATAATGCGTCTATATGCGCAATAAAGCTGATTTTTCAAATATCAAGAAACAAAATTTCATGTTAAGATATCTTCTCTTCATCTATATATTTTCATTTTTTTAGGGTGCTAGGTTTTCATTTTTTGTTTCAAGTGGGAGTTGACACGGGGCATGCTGACGCAGGGCACACAGACACAAGATGGCTGCTGTGCCACAAGTTGGTCACACCACACAAGATGGCCACTGAGTCATTACATGGAAAAGTACAGCGAAGCATACAAAAAACAGCCTGAGGCCAACAGGACACCAGCAAAATAGAGAGAGAATATAGAAAATTAGTTAAAGGTGGGTGGGGGAGAGAATACACATCAGTAATGTCTACTGCTCGCCGAAGTGTCTGAGTCCAGTCACCACCTTCAACAGAAAATGTTAACTATCCGAGACTGTTTGTATACAAGTGTTAATACCTTAAATTTGCAGAAATGGAAAATTATCTTCCTTCTCAGGAAGAACGATCACAACCAATTACTGCAGCAATGGACTACTGCGTAGCTGCTGAAACTGACAATGACTCTATAACATTCCTCTGAATTGAAACTGACAATGACACTAATGTTTTCTGTAAACAAACTTATGCTGCACAAAGACTGGATATCTGGACCATTATACCATGAAATGTAGAAAATATCGTGACACGTGCTCAGAGGGTGAGAGAAGGCTCACAGCTGACAGCCGTGCTGCTGGACGTCTCTCTCTCCCCGGAGCTCCGTTTTCTTTGTACAATAAACTCTGTTGTGGAGTCCAAATTCTGACTTTGAGACTAGTGACTTTCCCTACAACGATTTCAATTTATTTCAGAGATTTCAATACAACTATGTATGCTCCTGGGTGCCAGTAAACACAGCCATTAAGAAATATAAAAAAGCAGAATCTTAAGCTCTGTGAAAGAAATTATGGTACCTATGTTGAGCCATTTAGGGTTCCTTGTACATTGTCAATTTTCCATGACTAATCCAAGTCCATCAGGAAATTAGATAAAGAATACAATCATCGTTATTACAAAGGGATTGGAGTAAAAAGAATAAAAGAAGCATTGTTGTCATTTTATATGTATTTGGCACTGTGAAATTCTGTGTTCTTTAAGTCTCCTTACAGAAGGAAGGACATACTTACTTTGTAGGGGTTACAACATTCACTCTAGATTCATTTGAGGAATAAGTATAGTACAGAGAAATTAAACAGAATCAGCCAATATCCTCCGCAGTTTAGAAGAGGTCACCTAGTTAAAAACAAAATGGAGAACTTGACAAGGTGAATGCTGAGAGGCTGTTTCCCCAACTGCAGAAGATTCAAATTGGGTCACTGGATCAGAATAAGAGGTCAGCCATTTCACTCTACACGCCTTAGGCAACTGCCTGTGTGGAGTTTGCACGTTCTCCCCATGTCTGCGTGGGTTTCCTCCGGGTGCTCTGGTTTCCTCCCACAGTCCAAAAACGTACAGGTCAGGTGAATTGGCCATGCTAAATTGCCCGTAGTAGGTAAGGTAAGGGGTAAATATAGGGGTATGGATGGGTTGCACTTCGGCGGGTCGGTGTGGACTTGTTGGGCCGAAGGGCCTCTTTCCACACTGTAATGTAATGTAATCTAATCTAATCTAAAAAAAAGAGGGGAGAAGTTTTCACTCAGAGGGATATGAATCTTTTTCCCATTAGTCTGTGGACACAGTTGCTGAGTATTTTCAGAATGGATATTAATAAATTTCTGAACACAAAGAGAAGCAAGGAATCTGGGGGAATGGACAAGAAAATGAACTTGATGTTCAAAGTTCAAACAGAGGAAGTTATAATGGGGAATAAAGATGACAAACCAATTAAATACATATTTTGATCCTGACTTCACACAAAGGAGGATACAAATAATGTCCCAAAAATGTTGAGGAATGCAGGGTCTAGTCAGAGGGTGAAAGAGAAGGAAAAATCAGCATTAGTAGGGCAATGGCATTGGGGAAATGATGGGATGATAGGCTCATAAAATCCCAGGGTCAACAGTCTACATCCTAGAGTACTTAAAAGAAATGATCTTAGAAATACTAGATGCATTGGCAGGCAGTCTGTCAGTTACAGCCTGGAACAGATTCTACGGATTTGAGGGTAGCTAATGTTTACGCCATTATGTAGAAAAAGAAGGGAGACAGAATATACGGTATAACTGATTAGACTTTTCCCTACTCCTGATACGGTGCTACAGTCCAGTATAAAAGATTTAATGGAAGAAAATACTGACAGAATCAGTATGGATTTATGAAAGGGAAATCATGCTTGACAAATGTATTGGAACTTTGAGGATATAACTAAGAGTTGATGTGAGGGAGCCAGTGTATGTAATTTGATTGGATTCCTAGAAGGCTTTTAATAAGGTCCAACAGAAGAGATTAGCATGTACAAGTCTACTGCATGGGATTGGGGGGAATTAGTTGGCAGATAGGAAACAAAGAGAAAGGAATAAGCAGTGTCCATCAGATTACCAGATGGATCAGTGCTTGATCCAAGTTATTGGCAACATTCATGCGTGACCTTGTATTATGGAAAACCGTGCAACAGAAATAATGGAGCATATGGGAAATGTAGGGTTAGCAGCAGACCACCAAAAATATCAGTAAAAATCGAAACAAAAATAGTTAGAATGTGCTCTCATTTGTATTAGGCTAAATAAACATTAAAACCATATATGTTAATGAAATAACACAGTAAATTTAACAGCTCACCCTGAAAAACTGGAAGGTAACTTGTTAGGAGTTTTGAGTTTGTTGGGTTACAGTACTGTATTAAGACAGGATCTGAGAGTCATCATCAGCATCACCACCACTTTCCAGGTGCAGTTCTGGGTACAGGGTTACAACAAAAAATGATGGCCATCCACTTCCTGGACTGAATATGGTTTGCTGTCCTCAGACTGTTTCTTGAGGGTTGGCTTTAAAAAAGGTATCTGGTTTTGACTGTTCTGCCATCCATTAGCAGCTGTTCATAGGGTGCCAGATAATACTATGCCACAAACTGCTATATTGCTGCATTCAGCATTGTGTTCACTGTCTTCTAAGAGCTTCAACTGCTCCTTAATTTCCCTCAGGATAGAAGACAAAAGAGAAGTGGAAACCTCTTGTGGTGTTGCAGCCTGGACGTCATTGTCTTCACCTCCAGCTACAATTTTCCCTGCAGCAATATGTTGTTGCCAATCAGCTGTGGAGACAGAGGATTGAAGCAGCTCTTCAAAATCCTCAGTCTTCACTTCTTTCAAATCCAAATTGCTTTGCAAGAGTGACACAATATTCTTTAGTTGCTGGAAGCTCCTGACAGTTCAACGCCTTTAAAATCATGAAGAAAATCTGGGAGAAGCTTTCACCAAACTGCATGCAAGCAGTCCTTATAGACATCAGACATCACCCCAGGTCTTCACAATGATGTCAATAGCATTCTTAATGTTATGGCTCTTCCAAAATTGAAGAACACTATCCTTATTATCCCCCTCAGTAGCTGCAATCAGGTTCAGCTGCTATTGCACCTGGTCCACGATTAAATGAGAGGTTGTGTTTAGAGATAGAAATAGCACTTTGATGCTTTCAGAAAGCTCACCAATGGTGGAAGGATGACTTGGTGCATTGTCCAGAATAAGAGGAATCTTGAAATCCAAAGTTTATCTCCTGCCATAATTTCTAAAAACATCTTTCAGAATGTCAATTATAAAAGGTCAAAAAATTTGATCCATCATCCAATCTCTTTTGCTTGACTTGAAATAAACACCTAGACTGAACTTAAGGTAAACTTTCAAGGCTCTCCAGTTCGTTAAGTGGTACACTACCACAAGCTTAAGTTTTAAGTGTCCACTAACATTGGCACCTGTCCTTTTGCTTCTAAAAGCTGTTCCACAGCTCAAGGAGACTCTCTCCTTGATTTTTTCAGAGGGACAATAAACTAGGCCAGGGTCCGATCAGACTGGTTTGGTACCAATATGAAAATATTTTAGAGGCTTTTTATTTATATGTAAACAGATGAGGTTTCAGGCAAAAGTGGTCATGTTTTAGAAGTGACCTGTATAAAGAAAAGGGGAGTGGTCAGCTTTCTCACTGAGCTGAGCAGTTTTAGTTCAGTCTTGAACTGGTTGGAAGTTCAACAGGGAGCGATGTGGAAACTCTCTGTTCTGCCCTTCAACTTCAACCTGTAACATGTGTTCCATTAAAACTGTCTTTTTGAAAGGAGTTTGCTTTTTGGGACTGTTGTGTAGATTCAGAACAGCATAATTAAGTCTAGTTGGATAGATTGAGTTCTGTAGGGGTTCTTTATTTGTGTTTCATTGCGTAATTTTGTGAATACATTTTTGTCTGTTTTAAAATCTAGTCGTCAATCTAGCTAACTTTATCTGGTTAATTTCCACTGTACACTTACCAAAATAAATTGCAAAGTTTTGGTTTGAACTGCCTGTTTAAGAATGTTTTGAGTGGTCTGGCTTAGTCCATGACACACCCTACACAGTCATACAATCCTTTGTGACCTTAAAATTTGGAGCGTGCGCTTCATTCTTAAGGTAGACACAGAATGGCATTCGCTTCCAGTATAAACTTGTCTCATCCAAATTGAAGATTTGATCTAAGGTGTAGCCTTCTTCCTCAAATCAATTTTTTCACCATGGGAGGAAATGACAGGGGACGTTCCTTGTCTGCACTGGCAACTTCACCACATAAGTGTAAGTTATGAGAAGTATAGAGGTTCTTAAATCCAGCAAACCAGCCACTACTAGCACTGAAGGCAAGCTCAGCTGCAGGATTTTCAGCCTTTTCCCTTAAGGTCCTCATAAATTGGTAAGGCTTTCTGTTTTACAGTGAGAAAGGTGATCCTAGATTGCTTTATCAATTGATCTTCTATTTACACACTTAGTGGCCACCTAGTTCCTTTGTTTGTGATCTCATACACCTGCTAGCACACTTGTTCCAGCAACGTAGCTTGCTTTAATTCTTTCCGCATTATCTCTGATGATGCGGAGTGTAGACTGCATGAACAATAGCACATGCTTTTTCATGACACTGAAAACACCTTATAACATATAGCTTCTGTTCAGGTGTTACAGCCTTTCTTTTATGGTTACCACCTGTGATTTCTTTCACCTGGATGCATTCTGTTGACATTCTTGCAACTTTGTCCTTCCATATTCATGGAAAATAGTGAGATATACAAAAACCAGGACCAAAGATTAATGAGTACAGCACTGTACCTTTCAGGAAGCACTAACAGAAAGCATGCGAGCCGACTGACATGTGATGTCGGTGTGAGTCCAGTCGTCAGTGCATTGCGACATCTCGTGCCAGGGTCAGGATTGCGCAATAGCCAACCGGAGTTTACGTTTTAAAAAAAATGCTTCCATATTTCACCAAGCATGTTACAGCCAAGTCACACTGATGAAATGTGCATTATAGGAGATCAACCTGTACTTAGAGGAGGGAACTAAACATAATATCTCCGTGTTTGCAGGCAACGCAAAGCTGGATAGGACAGTGAATTGTGAAGTGAATGCAGAGATGCTTCAGTATGATTTGAACAAGTTGAGAGAGTGGACAAATGCTTGGGAGATGAAGTATCATCTGGATAAGTGGTGAGATTGACAACTTTGATGGCAAAAGCAGAAAGGTTGATTATCAGAACAGTAACAAATTGGGAAAGAGGCAAGTACAGTGAGATGTAGGTGTCCTTATACACCAGTCACTGATACATAACCAATGACCCATTCCACCACTTTGATCAAGAATAGATAGAGATCAGTAATTAGTAGGAATGGTTTTGTCCCACTTTGTGTACAGGATATACTGGGCAATTTGTCCAACATTGTCAGGTCGATACTACATGGCAGCTGTATTGGAACAGCTTGGCAAGATGCACTGCCAGTTCGGGAGCACAAGTCTTTAGAATTACTGTTGGAATGCTTGATTCAGAGGTGCTGATGTTGGACTCGGGTGGACAAAGTTAAAAATTACACAACACCAGTTTATAGGCCAACAGATTTATTTGGAGGCACTAGCTTGGAAGCACTGCTTTTTCATCAGGTGGTTGTGGAGCACGACCATAAGACACAGAATTTATAATAAAAGGTTGCAAATTCATGGGGTTGAAATATATTAAGCAAACTTGCTGGCCAAGCATCTCTTCCAGATCTTGGGGGTCTTCTCCACATTGAAGTGTGGGTTTGCAAAGGTTGCTCTTCAGTATTTTCACTGACAGCACACTGAAATCCTCCATTTTTATCCCTTTTCCTTATCTTCGCAAACTGTGGTGTCTGGTCCTTGATGGCTCCCCAACTCATTAGAGTATTTAGGTGTCTTTCCACTACAGGCTCACTCCAAGGTCACCTTTAGGCTAACCTCAGTACTCTTCCATCAAATATGGATATCCCCCTTACATTATCCCTCAGAGCTGAACCAGTTCAAGCAAGCCAGAGGCATCAGCTGGGGCTAAGGTAGCTTCAATTCACAGCTACTGTTTTTGTTTGAGCAGCCTCTGGCCTATACCTTTGCAGTGTCCAGTGCTTTCAACCATTTTTGATAACACATTGAGTGAAATGGAATTGGTTGGAGTTTATCTCCCCTGTCTTTTGTGATGCTGGGGACCTCAGGAGGAGGCCAAAATGGATCATCCATGAGGCACCCCTGGCTGAAGATTGATGCAAATACTTCAGCCTGATCTTCAGCATTTGTGCTTGGCCACCGAACAGTTGAGGATGGGAGAGCATATGAAGTTTCCATCATCTATTACTTAATTGTCCACCACCATTTACAATTGGATGTGATCAGGCTCCAGAGCTTAGATCAGATCCAGGTGATAACAAACAGACTACGACTTGTGGGACATTGATCGAGGGATAAACAACAACCACGGCAGCAAAAATATCTCCCTTACTCATCCTCTTCAAAAAAGACCATGGAATATTTTACAATCTCTTAGAGGCAGATGAGTCCTCAGTTCAACATCTCATTCTGAAGTCAGTACATTCCTTCAGGTCTGCAGGGAGAGTTGTTAGCCTTCTGACTGCACTCATATCTCTCAAATATAAGCAATCTGCTTTAAATTGACACATTACAGTCCTTAATTTTGATCCAACTATTCATATTAGGTCAAAAGACCACAGGTAATGCTTTAAATGAAATAAAGCCCTCAATCGTTTCAATTATTATATTGATGGGTTGCTTCTTTTGAGCCCAGAACCAGATATAATTATCTCTTTATAGAAGGAGTATGGTGCTCTGACTAATGCACACTGTTACAAACATTCAAAGTTTGGGAGAAGATTTGTAGCTCGGGTGCTCGTTGTTGTGGTTCTGTTCGCCGAGCTGGGAATTTGTCTTGCAAACGTTTCGTCCCCTGTCTAGGTGACATCCTCAGTGCTTGGGAGCCTCCTGTGAAGCGCTTCTGTGCTGTTTCCTCCGGAATTTATAGTGGCCTGTCTCTGCCGCTTCCAGTTGTCAGTTCAAGCTGTCCGCTGTAGTGGCCAGTATATTGGGTCCAGGTCGATGTGTTTGTTGATAGAGTCTGTGGATGAGTGCCATGCCTCTAGGAATTCCCTGGCTGTTCTCTGTTTGGCTTGTACTATTGCTTAGAGGCTTAAAAGATTGTGAAGAAGTGCTCTCCTCCAGCCTTGTTATAATATTCTGTATGCATGACCATGTTGGAAGCTCTGTGGAAGTAGCTAATATCTGGTTATTAAATATTTTTCTCTCAATTTTAAGAGACTTCAGCATTGTCCAAACTTATTACTGTTGAACCAAACAACGAAAGGATATTGGCCAGTGATCAGGAGAGGGGATCTGACTATCTCTTCCCTGGTTAGTTCATTTTTATCAGTTGTTTTCTTGCTTGACCCAATATATCAATAATCTAATGATTAAATGGTTCATTACATCAAGAAGGATTTACATTTTTGGATCATTGGAATCTCTTCAAGGAGTAGACATGACCTGTACAAGGAGGACAGATTGCACCTATATTGGAAGGGGACTAATATTCTGGCAGGGAAATTTGCTAGAACTGCTCAGGAGGATTTAAACTAGTAGTAAGGTGGAGGGATGGGACCCAGGGAGATAGTGAGGAAAGAGATCAATCTGAGACTGATACAGTTGAAAACAGCGAGTCAAACAGTCAGGGCAGGCAGGTGGGACTAATAAATTAAACTGTGTTTATTTCAATGCAAGGGGCCTAACAGGGAAGGCAGATGAACCCAGGGCATGGTGAGGAACATGGGACTGGGATAGCATAGCAATTACAGAAACATGGTTCAGGGATGGGCAGGACTGGAAGTTTAATGTTCCAGGATACAAATGCTACAGGAAGGATAGAAAGGGAGGCGAGAGAGGAAGGGGAGTGGCATTTTTGATAAGGGATAGCATTACTGCTATGCTGAGGGAGAATATTCCTGGAAATACATCCAGGTAAGTTATTTGGGTGGAGCTGAGAAATAAGAAAGGGATGATCACCTTATTGGGATTGTATTATAGACCTCCTAATAGTCAGCAGGAAATTGAGAAACAAATTTGTAAGGAGATCTCAGCTACCTGTAAGAATAATAAGGTGATTAAGGTAGGGGATTTTAACTTTCCAAACATAGACTGGGGCTGCCACAGTGTTAAGGATTTAGATGGAGAGGAATTTGTTAAGTGTGTACAAGACACTTTTCTGACTCAGTATGTGGATGTACCTTCTATGGAAGGTGCAAAACTTGACCTACTCTTGAGAAATAAGGCAGGGCAGGTGACTGAGGTGTCAGTGGGGGAGCACTTTGGGGCCAGCCACTATAATTCTATTTGTTTTAAAATAGTGATGGAAAAGGATCGACCAGATCTAAAAGTTGAAGTTCTAAATTGGAGAAAGGCCAATTTTGACGGTATTAGGGAAGAACTTTCAAAAGCTGATTGGGGACAGATGTTCGCAGGCAAAGGGACGGGTGGAAAATGGGAAGCCTTCAGAAATGAGATAACGAGAATCCAAAGAAAGTATATTCCTGTTAGGGTGAAAGGAAAGGCTGGTAGGTATAGGGAATGCTGGATGACTAAAGAAATTGAGGGTTTGGTTAAGAAAAAGAAGGAAGCACATGTAAGGTATAGACAGGATAGATCGAGTGAATCCTTAGAAGAGTATAAAGGCAGTAGGAGTATATTTAAGAGGGAAATCAGGAGGGAAAAAAGGGGACATGAGATAGCTTTGACAAATAGAATTAAGGAGAATCCAAAGGGTTCTTACAAATATATTAAGGACAAACGGGTAACTAGGGAGAAAATAGGGCCCCTCAAAGATCAGCAAGGCTGCCTTTGTGTGGAGCCGCATAAAATGGGAGAGTTACTAAACGAGCATTTTGCATCAGTATTTATTGTAGAAAAGGATATGGAAGATATAGACTGTAGGGAAACAGATGGTGACACCTTGCAAAACTTCCAGATTACAAAGGAGGAAGTACTGGATGTCTTGAAATGTATAAAAGTGGATAAATCAGCAGGATCTGATCAGGTGTACCATAGAACTCTGTAGAAAGCTAGAGAAGTGATTGCTGGGCCTCTTGCTGAGATATCTGTATCATCGATAGCCACAGGTGAGGTGCCGGAAGACTGGAGGTTGGCAAACATGGTGCCACTGTTTTAGAAGGGTGGTAAAGACAAGCCAGGGAACTATAGACCAGTGAGCCTGGTGGTGGGCAAGTTGTTTGAGGGAATCCTGAGGGACAGGATGTACATGTATTGGGAAAGGCAAGGACTGATTAGGGGTAGTCAACATGGCTATGTGTGTGGGAAATCATGTCTCACAAACTTGATTGAGTTTTTTGAGGTAGTAAAAAAAAAAAAGAGGATTGATGAGGGCAGAGCAGTAGATGTGATCTATATGGACTTCAGTAAGGCATTCGACAAGGTTCCTCATGGGAGACTGATTAGCAAGGTTAGATCTCACGGAATACAGGGAGAACTAGCCATTTGGATACAGAACTGGCTCAAAGGTAGAAGACAGAGGGTGATTATGGAGGGTTTTTCTTCAGAATGGAGGCATCTGTGACCAGCAGAGTGCCACAAGGATCGGTACTGGGTCCTCTACTTTTTGTCACTTACATAAATGATTTGATTGCGAGCATAAGAGGTACAGTTAGTAAGTGCACAGATGACACCAAAATTGGTGGTGTAGTGGGCAACGAAGCGGGTCACCTCAGATTACAACAGGATCTTGATCAGATCGGCCAATGTGCTGAGAAGTGGCAGATGGAGTTTAATTCAGATAAATGTGAGATGCTGCATTTTGGGAAAGCAAATTTTAGCAGGACTTATACACTTAATGGTAAGGTCCTAGGGAATGTTACTGAAAAAAAAAGAGACCTTGGAATGCAGGTTCATAACTCCTTGAAAGTGGAGTCGCAGGTAGATAGGATAGTGAAGGCGGCGTTTGGTATGCTTTCCTTTATTGGTCAGAGTATTGAGTACAGGAGTTAGGAGGCCATGTTGTGGCTGTACAGGACATTGGTTAGGCCGTTGTTGGAATATTGCATGCAATTCTGGTCTCCTTCCTATTGGAAAGATGTTGTGAAACTTGAAAGGGTTCAGAAAAGATTTACAACGATGTTGCCAGGGTTGGAGGATCTGAGCTACAGGGAGAGGCTGAACAGACTGGGGTTGTTTTCCCTGGAGTGTCGGAGGCTGAGGGGTGAGCTAATAGAGGTTAACAAAATTATGAGGGGCATGGATAGGATAAATGGACAAAGTCTCTTCCCTGGGGTGGGGGAGTCCAGAACTAGAGGGCATAGGTTTAGGGTGAGAGGGGAAAGATATAAAAGAGACCTAAGGGGCAACTTTTTCACAGAGTGTGGTACATGTATGGAATGAGCTGCCAGAGGAAGTGGGAGGCTGGTACAATTGCGACAATTAAGAGGCATTTGGATGGGTATATGAATAGGAAGTGTTTGAAGGGATATGGGCCGGCAGGTGGGACTAGATTGGGTTGGGATATCTGGTTGGTATGGATGTGTTGGACCGAAAGGTCTGTTTCTATGTTGTACATCTCTATGACTCTATAAGTGAGGCTTGTACAATGTGCCCAAAGGGTGAGGTGCATCATTGGGTCTTACAGCTTCACTTCTAAAAGAATCTGGTCTAACTTCAGACAGTGCTGGGAGCCCAACTGGAATGATTAGCTGAAATTGTGGGGTCAGAAGGTCAGCGGCAGCAACGATCTCTGTGTAACTCCACCCCTTCCTTCTACTCAGGTCTCTATTTATCACCCCTTACTCTCACTGAGGTGCCATAATTTTCAAGCCTCAAAACCTGGGGTCATAGTGGTAAAAAGATTGTGGAGCATTATCTTAAGATAAATATGTATGTATATATACACGCACATACACACAACTTCCCCTCATATTAAAAGTTTGGGGAAAGTTTTGAAAAACAAACTAACAGTATAGTCTGTTGACAGTTAAAGGCACATTAAAAATATTGCAAATAATTGTGGAGTTGGAACTCCAATTTCACAAGCACAGCCAGAGTTACATGCATAACTGCTCTTCGAAAGAACACTGGAGTCAGGAAATCCATGAAAGCATGACCTGATCTCCATTCAAACATAACAGAATAATTTACTTTTAAAAATTGGAAGATATTAAATGGCTGGTGAGATTTTCTTGCACATCCCTTAACTAGCAGTTGAAGAACAGCTACAGCAAAAAAAATCTAATTTTCTTGTTCAGAGTGTAGTGAAAACAGAATGATACTTTGCCTAAGTCCACATCTATTCAAAGTATTACCATGATAATTATATGATATCAGTTCACATTTGATTCAAAGATTCAAGTGGCATATTTTTCCATTCCTTAAAACAGCTATTTACATCAAGACAAAGAGAAGAAATTACATCTTAAAGAGACTTTGAAATTCTCACAAAAATTCAAATATCAGAAGGCCATTTCTACAAGCCAATCTTCTGATTCTTATAACTTTCATAGTTTAAAACTGAATTGTGATCTGGCATAAGGAAAAATTGGCAGATTACAATCAATATGCATTGCAACACATTAAATGGAATTTAAGAAAATTCTCAGATTATAAAGCAAATCACTGACTGCTATGTACAAACCCCTGAACTACTGTACTTCGTTGCCACTGTAGTAGGCTTTACAAGCACTGTAAAGACTTAACTCTCACAACTTTTGCTGATTGGAGAAATATGCACAATCTAACATTGTTGACAAAGCTTTGTAGCTATTATCCAGTTTTCTTTCACACTTTAAAAAGTCTTCCCAAACTTTATTATTTGGAGATGCCGGTGTTGGACTGGGGTGTACAAAGTTAAAAATTACAACACCAGTTTATAGTGCAACAGGTAGCTTTTGGAAATCTGCTCCTTTATCAGGTGGTGGAGTATAAGGTTCTTAGACTCCAAAACCCACCTGATAAAGGAGCAGCGCTCCAAGAGCTTGTGCTTCCAACTAAACCTGTTAGACTATAACCTGGTGTTGTGTGATTTTTAACTTCAAACTTTATAATAAAGTGTCAGTCACTTGTCCAAGCTTCCCTTTTTAATGAGTGTATAGGTACGCTCAAGATCAATCAATCCTCATCTTGTGAATGCATGAATAATAAAGAGGGGTTGTTAGATATTTTGCAACATGAAAGTACCATTTTTTAAATACATTTAGAGAGAGACGACATCAACTGACCTGGCTAACATTTACTGCCTATTTCTGCCACAATATGACATTGGCATATTGAATTGATGAGCATTTCCAGGTCGTTCTCCTATAATGCCATTGTTGTGCTCCAACAAAACCTTGCTTAACAGAAAAATCACTTAATAATGGGGCCGATGGGAAAAGTGGGGTTGGGGCAGACTAGCTAAAAATATCACTTATGATCGCTCAAAAATTACCCAAATGTCGAAACACCAAGTATAGCACAGCCTGAATAAAAGGTTGAAATCATATTTAATAATGAAATAAAAGTGAATAACACTGTACATTTAAAAAATGTAAGCAAACTACTCTGTGCAGTACCTCTCTCTGCAAACTGCTGCCTGGCAGCTGACATCAGCACATGTGCAATATTACACAAAGACCAGTGCTGACATTGTGCATGCGCAGAATGGCACGGAGACTTTGGTGCGGACATCAGCAAATGCGCACAACAGCACGAAGACCGGTGCTGACATTGCACATGCGCAGAGCTGCACGGAAATTTCAACACTTACAATGGTGCATGCGCAGAACAAAGCATGCGAACCGATCCTAACTGGAATCACACTAGAGCAAACAGAGGTAAGCATCCTCGAAAATGCCATTCCCTAATTCTTCAGTGACATTAAAACCAAAATGCTTATCATTCCCTAACTACCTGTACTTTAAACAACTTGAGGCTTACTGAGTATATTTTTATTGGGCGTGTAAAAATCAGTCATTATGGGACAAGATGTACAAAAGTCTCTAAGATTCCCTGTCCCTGGCTGCTAGGTCACAAGCAAAGCGACAGGATGAAACCGATGAAACACACTCAAAAAATGTATCGTCATCTTTGTTGTTGCTCGGTCATATGCCTGGAACTCCCTCCATAACGTAACCCTACCTGTGCCAAATGAACTGCAGTGGTTCAAGACAGCAGCTCATCACTACCTTTCCAGAGCAACAAAGGGAACTACAAATAACTGGTGCCATCCACACTCCAGAAATGAATAAGACACTTTCCCAAACAGAAATCTAATGGACCATCCATGAAGTCAGCAACCCAAAACCTGCAGTGGTTCATGATAGCTCACTGCCACCCTCTCAAGGTGATTAGTGATGGGCTAAATACTGACCATGCCAGTGATGCCCAAGGCTTACATATAAATAAGCAAGTCTGACAAAAATGAGTATAGATAGAAATGGCTGCTTGGCTGAAATGTCATGGACAACAGCAGAAATACTAAAGGTTTCTCATTTCGCTTGTACAAATACTGCTCATTGAAGGAGCATCAGAAGAATGAAATCTTAACATTTAAAACTAGCAGATTAACTGCATATAATGGTTTTTCCTCCACTTTTTGGCAGGTACAAATTTATTTTCTCCAGAGAATGTTTCAGAAGTGTATGTGCAATGCATTCTCAATGACAATTTTAACTGAACATACATTTAGCAATGCATAGGTAGAAGCAGGTTCCTCCACATTACCATTATAATATGAATACCCATGCAACTTTAGGCATTTTTCAAAGCTTTTTCATGTTAATACGTCCATTGAGAGTTTGGTCAAAACCTTTGAAAACCAGAAAATTCACAGACTAAGGAGTCATTTTTAAAAATCATTTTTCACTTGATGAGGACACTAGTGTCAATGCCAGGATTCATCACCTTCAAGCAGGTAATGAGAAAAAAGATGGCAATCTCCTTTTTTGCAGCATTGTTGCCCCTGTATCATCCATTGAGAATGTGTATAGGGTATAAGCAGGCAGGGAAAGAGTTAAGTTCTGAGTTTTGTGAATCAAGAGGTTCAGTTGCACATGACTCAGATGAGAACTTAGTTAACAATGGGGGGCTGGAGGCAAGGGTAATGGGTTAACAAGGTGGAAAAGTAGTCATTATTAGAGCCATTTAACAAGATGAGGTAGCATTCAGTATGTAACGTCAGTTAACAAGGTGAAAAGTATTCATTATGTGAGGCCAGTTAACGGGGGTTAAGAACATTCATTGTGTAGAAACATTACCTCAAAGACGTGTTTCCAGCAGTGATCGCATCATTTGTTTACAGTGATTAAACAGGCATCATCTCTAAATGACGAACCTACCGCCCTCTCTCTCCCCATACTTTCCCTGGAGTTCTACAGAGGGGTGTACCCTAATCCCCCCGACCCCCCCCCCCTTCCTAGGAATAATCTCTTCAATGTTGTCCTGTAGAGGGCAAACATGGAACCTGTCAAGAAATTGCAGTAAAATGTTCTGTGTGTAGCTGTGTCTGTGCACACGTGCTATTTGGAGACTTACCCCACAAAGGCAGCAGCAGCCGCAGTCTTGTTGTTGATGTCAAGTCCAGCTGCCCTGGAGAGAGGATGGGAGTGGGGGGCTGTGTTGGAGGCGGGGAATCGCAGGCTTTGTGCTGGGGGCAGGGTTGGGGGTGGAGTTGGACCAGGTCCGAGGGGATTGGGGAGGGAGGGAGGGAGGGGGGGGGAGGGAGGGAGGGAGGGGGGGGGAGGGAGGGAGGGAGGGAGGGGGGGGGAGGGGGGGGGGGGGAGGAATGGGAGAGAGAGCACGCCGCAGTCTCCTGAATAGGGAGCAGACTCTAAAAACTCCGGGTCCCAGAGGAAAGGCACTTAATCGATTTTCCAAACGAAATAGTGCCCACCCGTCACATTCAGATAATCAAGTTTCCACTGTATATAATTCATTGAGAAACTGAGAAGACTGAGAACTCATGGTCTCTGTGCACGAGTGATCATTCTCTCTCCTTCCAGGGCCTGGAATAACAGTGAAGGAGGTATAGCCATGTCTCTGAGCGCTTGCTTTGACTGAAGGTGGAACGGGATGACAATATCCTCTGTGTAGTGCTGGGGTTAGAGTCCCTTGGGGGGGGTGGTGTGCACGTGTGTCCGGGAGTGTGCATGTGTGTGTGAGAGAGAGAGAGAGAGAGAGAGAGAGAGAGAGAGAGAGAGAGAGAGAGAGAGAGAGAGAGAGAGAGAGAGAGAGAGAGAGAGAGAGAGAGAGAGAGAGAGAGAGACTAAGGTCAAATCCTCTGCACTACATTGGGGGGAGGTGGGCGTGTTTGATGTTTGAGTCCTCTGCGCTGTGAAAGGGTTTGAGCTCTGTGTTTAAGTGGACTTCAAGGCCTTGTGAGGAGTCACGTGAGAAAGGTGTTCAAGTCCCCTAGTGGCAAAATTGAAGGCTCTGCGACTCTTTGTTCTGGGGTAAGAGAGTGGCTTGGATTGCAGCATCATGTGGTCCACTGTGAGGGCTTTCTAAGTGTAATTTCAGTGAGAGGAAGCAAAAAAAAGAAACAAGAAACATTGAAATTAAGGTTGCACTAACACTGGGGTTGAAAAAGGAAAGATTCAATGTAAATTGTGCCATGTAAATTTTGGAAGAACAAATAAGAATGCGGAATACAGGGTTAATGGTAGGGTTCTTAGTCAGGTGGAGGAACAGAGGGATCTTGGGGTCTATGTACATAGATCTTTGGGTCTATGTACATAGATCTTTGAAGGTTGCCATTCAGGTATAGAGTTTGTAAGAAGGCCTATGGAGTATTATCGTTCATTAGCAGAGGGATTGAATTCAAGAGTCGTGAAGTGATGTTGCAGCTGTACAGGACTTTGGTTAGGCCACAGTTGGAGTACTGTGTGCAGTTCTGGTCGCCTCACTTTAGGAAAGATGTGGAAGCTTTGGAGAGGGTGCAGAGAAGATTTACCAGGATGTTGCCTGGAATGGAGAGTAGGTCGTACGAGGATAGGGTGAGAGTTCTCGGCCTTTTCTCGTTGGAACGGCGAAGGATGAGGGGTGACTTGATAGAGGTTTATAAGATGATCAGAGGAATAGATAGAGTAGACAGTCAGAAACTTTTTCCCCGGGTACAACAGAGTGTTACAAGGGGACATAAATTTAAGGTGAAGGGTGGAAGGTATAGGGGAGATGTCAGGGGTGGGTTCTTTACCCAGAGAGTGGTGGGGGCATGGAATGCGCTGCCCGTGGGAGTGGTAGAGTCAGAATCATTGGCGACCTTTAAGCGGCATTTGGATAGGTACATGGATGGGTGCTTAATCTAGGATAGAAGTTCGGCACAACATCGTGGGCCGAAGGGCCTGTTCTGTGCTGTATTGTTCTATGTTCTATGCTAATAGTATTTGATGTTTAAACATTTTGGTTTGTTAAAATACTGGTACAGAAAATCCTTTTAAGTAACTGTTTTGCCTTGTTTGAATCAGGATCTCAATTCAATGTGTTTTGTGGGCTATGTAATGGGATAGATTTTGTTTTTACATTTAAAAGGACAATGCTGTACAATTTCAAAAATGATCAAACTTGTAACCTTAAAACAAATTGAGTGCCTTGAGCCCCTGATGTGTTTGAAATTCCACAATGCCTGTTTAAAAAGGAACAGTTAGGTCAGTGATCATGCTTTAGCCCAGATGAGAGTATTGTATTATAATATCTGTACTGCTGTGTTTTTAAAAGCAGAGTGTTCACAAGAAGAAGAGCGCAATTTTGGTTTGCTGTTTAGTTCGGATTTCCTAGAAAATATTAGAACTTGAGGCTGAGCTGTTTAAAGTCTGTTCATATTGTTAAGACTTCATTGGCCCCCTTCATATTGCAAATTCAAAGAATGTTGATCTCTACCAAAGCTGCCACTGCAATTCCGACAGTTTTATTTGGGAAGTTTCATTTGGAGAACATATTTTGAAATATTAAGCATTCATTTCCCATGAATATTTGAGATTTAAATCTGAACTGAAACTACCTCTTCAATTGCTAAAGCACAGGAAACGTTGTTTTCTTGCTGTTCCAGACTTTTGAAATACTTTCACATTAGCCAAGTATCAAATTGTTGAAGGAAAATAATTTTTGAATAACCTGAATGAGGTACCAGAGGGGTTGATTTTAGGACCACTGATTGTTGTTTATAAATGACTGAATTGTTTAGGCAGTACAATTTACAAGTTTATGGATTGTATAAAACTTGATAATGTCATAGAAAGTGAAAAGAGTAACAGACTTGAAGACAACTGAAAATGTTGAAATAGGCAGATACAATTCAGTGTGACTGTCTTCATACTGGTAACCACCTTGGCAAAGAGAGAATGAGGGAGGAAATGCAAAGATACTTTCAACGGTTAACATTGTCTCCAGAGTTTCTCCATTCACAGGTAAAACATGCCTTCAGATCACTGCCCATCCCTCCACGACCTGATCCAATGGATTCAGTCAGCTCCCCAATCATGCGCATGAAAAGTGAAGTTAACAAGCGAAGGAGAGGTGGGTACACTTTTTGTCAGTGGTCTTCCTATGGATATTAAACTACGTGAGCTTTACCTTCTCTTTCAATTATTTGATGTACATGAAGGTTCGTTGATCAAGCTAACATCACAATAGCCAGTTGGCTTTGTTACATTTAACAGCAGGGAGGGAGCAAAAGCAGCAAAGAATGCTGTGTTTGCCTGGCCTACTGCTGCACTACACGCTCAGATGTGCTGGTATCCTACATCTGAAGCATCTCCAGAAGGATGGAAGACTCATCGGTTTTGTGATGTATTTAACCGCCCTTATCCAAGAATTCAGATTTCTCCGTGGAGAGGTGTGCAAAGCCAAAATGAATTTCGTTTTCTGGTTGGACTTTTTTCAAGGAGATTTTGGAGAACTGGCTAGTTTCCACTCAACTTGGAGGGGATGGAGTGATCACCAAGGACTGTGGTTCTAAGAACTTTACTGGTGATTTTTTTTCCCCCAACATGGAGGAATTCTTCAAACTCTAATTACTGTAACAGACTAGTAATTTTTGTTGTTATAATCATTGTATGCTGTGTGTCAATAACTTGCTTAAATACTGGCTGTCAGAGTCTTATGAAAGCTGGTAGTGCCACATTGGTGGTTATCACGAAACGATAAAAAGGAGGGAATAAAAATGGGTATAGGGTATAAACAGGCAGGAAAAGAGTTAAGTTCTGAGTTTTGTGAAACAAGAGGTTCAGCTGAGCATGACTCAGATCCGATAAGAACGGACAGTTAACAATGGATTGAAGGCAAGGATAATGGGTTTACAAGATGGAAAAGCAGTCATTATGTACAGCCACTTAACAAGATGAGGTAGCATTCAGTATGTAACGTCAGTTAACAAGGTGAAAAGGAACATTCAATGTGTAACAGCAGATGGCTTAATCTTTATTGGTGATGCTTGCTGATAGTAATGGTCACCCAATCAATTTGTATGTTGTCTTATCTGGATGCTCCTCCCTGTAAAATGACTATTAGTTCATTGAGAAACCACTCTTCCAGAGAAAATCAAGAATTCATGTTTCTGTGCACATGAGCGATCATTCTCTCTCCCTACAGGGCCTGGAATAAAGATGTAGGAGGTAAAACTATACTGTGTCTCAGTGTTCGTTTCGACTGAATGGGGAACGGGACAACATCGGAGTATAACAATAGTTAAGGAGTTCCAAGATTTTGATCCAGTAACACTGAAGGAACAGCAATATATTTGTAAATGAGAATGGAGAGATACTTGGACGAAAAGATTCCAGCAATGGCATCCCCATGCACCTTAAATATCTGTCTCAGGCAGTCTTGTATGATGAATTGGTGCTCCCTGAATTTTCTGCTACCTCAGCTGTGATGAAACCCTATCAAATCCATTCAAGTATGTAGAAAATAAATTGACCTAATTGCCATCTCCTATCATTCAGAATCAAATTTATATTGTCATCATCTCCTATTCAGAATCAATAAGAACATTGCAATTAAAATTCTGACCACATCCTGTAGTTCAAAAATACAATTTACAACAGATCTTACATTTAGGAATGATTTAAATTATATTGTTTCTGGAGATAAGGTCACTGCATGTGACTGAGGGAGTGGCTGGGGGTTGTCTTGTGGGCATTATTGATTGTGATGTAAAGATTTTGTAGAAAGGAAGGACTGCTCCTTTATTCAGAGAGCTTTGCTTGACATACTTCGTTTGCATTGCAAAGAGTGCTAAGTGATCCTCCAAAAGCTGGAACTTGCTTAATAAATTTTGGCTGTTCACACAAGTTGGCATATTGCAGTTGCATCAAGTGTGTAAGAATCTCAAGAGAAAGAACCTAACAGGATGTGCATATTAACAGGGGAACTTTAAAACAATTTGTCATCTTACCCTTCTAATTCTGATCACTTGATACAGGCAATCATTTTATCAGAGATGAAAAGCTACAGACATCTCTTCTCAAGGGCAAGGAAAGGGGTTAAACCATGAGGCATTAAGACATCGGCTTAGATCGGGTCCTTTCAGTCCATCACATCTGTTCCACCACCATTCAATTACAGCTGGTATGTTTTTCAAACATATTCTCCTGTCTTCTCCTACAAGCATTGATCCCCTTACTAATCTATACCATTTCTCAGTCTTAAGTACGTTCAATGGCCTGGTCTCTACAGCCTTCTGTGGCTGAAGAAGTTCTTCATCTCAATTCTAAAGGGTTGTCCTTTATTTGGTTGCTGTACACTTAGGAGAGACTAGGAACTATCAGTGGAAACATCTTCTACATGTCCACTTTATCTATGGCTCTCAGTATTTTGCAAGTTTTAGACAGACCCATACCCTCAAAACAATAAAGAAATTAATCTTAAGAACTTTTTTTAAAAAAGTAGAAACGAAAGGTTAGATTAGATTAGATTAGTTCGATTAGATTACTTACAGTGTGGAAACAGGCCCTTCGGCCCAACAAGTCCACACCGACCCGCAACCCACCCGTAGGCGGCACGGTGGCACAGTGGTTAGCACTGCTGCCGCACAGCGCCGGAGACCCAGGTTCAATTCCCGCCTCAGGTGACTGACTGCGGAGTTTGCACGTTCTCCCCGTGTCTACGTGGGTTTCCTCCGGGTGCTCTGGTTTCCTCCCACAGTCCAAAGATGTGCAGGTCAGGTGAATTGGCCATGCTAAATTGCCCGTAGTGTTAGGCAAGGGGAAAACGTAGGGGTATGGGTGGGTTGCACTTCGGCAGGTGGATGTGGACTTGTTGGGCCGAAGGGCCTGTTTCCACACTAAAGTAATGTAATGACTCATTCTTCTACATTTACCCCTTCACCTAAATTTAGCCTGGCCAATTCACCTGACCTGCACATCTTTGGACTGTGGGAGGAAACCGGAACACCCGGAGGAAACCCACGCAGACACGGGGAGAATGTGCAAACTCCACACAGAGAGTCGCCTAAGGCGGGAACGTAAATTATATAATTTGCTTCTTAAACTTTATTTTGTCCTGTACCTAAGAGTCAAATGACAAGCACAAAGTATTAAAATGTACAGTTCCAGATCTTCCAGATAATCGGAGATACAACATTCCGACACATGCACGTGGGGACTTCAGACATCCTGATGCACTCAGGTGGTGGGAATTGCCTGGGAAGGTTAACCTTCAACTGGGCAATTAATTTAGTCCATAACTCTCCAAACTCCCAAACTCCCCAACTCGGAGTTAAGAATTAGACATTTCAGAGGATTCCATATGTTTAAAAGCAAGAGAAAAAAAAACTGCAGATGCTGGAATCCAAAGTAGACAAGCAAGAGGCTGGAAGAACACAGTAAGCCAGGCAGTAGCAGGAAGTGGAGAAATCGACGTTTTGGGTTTAACACTTCTAAAGTGACCCTTCTCCAAGTGTCGACTTCTCCACCTCCTGAGGCTGTCTTGTTTGCTGTGTTCTTCCAGCCTCTTGCTGGTCTACTTCCATTGGTGTAAGGCAAGTGGGGGGGGGGGGAAATGTTTGAGAGAGAAGGGAGTTGCAAAGTTGGTGTTTGTAAAATGCTATGGGGAGAGCATTGCATGGTAAAGTTTTTTTAAAACACAAGATAGTAGGTGTCTAGAATGCGCTGCTAGAGAAGGTTGTAGAAGTAGATACTTTTGAAAAGTTAAGCTGCTTTTAGGCAGAAGTGTGAACAGGCAAGGGATAGAGAGATATGGGCCACGTGCAGGCAGATGCATTAGTTTAAAATGGAATTATGGTTGGCACAGAAATGCTGGACCAAAGGGCTACCTTCTGAGCAATACTATTATATTCTATGTAGGATTGGATAAAGAGAAAAAGAGACACTATGGCAGATACCAAGGGCTCAAAAACAGAAGTCTTAGTGGAGTACAGAACATTCAAGGGGAAATTTAAAAAAACAACATGCTAAAAAGAAGGGGCACAAAAGAATAATGGCTGGTAAAATAAAGAGAAATTCAAAGTTGTTTTACAAATACAAGTACGTGTGAGCCAGAGGACACAGGCCGGGTTCTGACTGAATACAGTACTTTGTATTGGTGTTCATTAACGAGTGAGGGGGAAATCAGGGAGATGGACAGTGATATAAAGTAGTTAGCATAGACAAATGACTTTGAGTGGTCATGCAGGCTTAAAAATAAGTAAATCTTCAAGATCAGATGAAATGTATCTGAAGTTATTCTGTGAGGCAAGGGTGGAAACAGGAGCAGCATTGGCAATAATTTTCAATTCCTCCCTGGCCATAGGAGGGGTGTCAGAAGACTACAGAATAGCCAATATAGTACTGTTATTCGAAAACGGAGCAAGAGAAAAGACCAGGAAACTACTGGCCAGTCAGTTTAACGTAGTAGTTCATGATAATGCATGATACAAGACTTCATTTGAAAAATGGTTGATAAAGTCAGTGCCCTTAACTCACAAGAAACGTTGTGACTATTGTAAAGGTACTGTGCAAAACAACAAACATGATCTCCGATCCAGATCATTAATCAAAGATTTAGTGCCTGAACTTACAATCATTGAAGATGCACAGACTCGAATGGGATTTGACGCAGATATGTAACCTATTGAAAGGCCACATGAGGAACTGGGTATAATGGGTGGGGGGTGGGAGGTGGGAGGAGAGGGGGAAAGAGGAGGCGGGGGGAGAAGAGAGAGAGAGGAGGAAGACCATATAAAACGAAAATAAAAGAAATAAAATAAAATGCCAGAGGTTTATTTTTCTCAAAGTATAACTGAAAATAGGATCCAAGAGATTGCAGTAATTTGTGACTTGTTATACTTCTTACAGAAAGACTGGAAATTAATTTCCTGAAAGAAACAATCGTGACATGAAGATATGGATTTGGGGTGTCCTGGGGTTTGATCATCTTCAAGGATTCCAAAAGGAACTTGTACCCAATTTGAGTTTTCAATCTAAAGTCTATCTCTTACTTTTGACTTCGTCAATGAGTTTTCTATACGTAAAAAAAGGAAGACTGGCAGAGCTTATAATTGTCCTCCATATGCAACACTAAAAATGAGGTAACACAAAATACATAAAGTTAACTGTTAAACCCTGACAATTGCTATTACACACCAGTAACTTGATACTTCAAAGTACCAAAATTTAATTCACTACCAGCGCTATACAGTATACAATGGACACAAATATAACTGCACAAAATACTTTGTTGAAAAGGGATTAGTCCCATATGAAGCACAGACTCTTATTAAAATGTGGGCAAATGCAAACACTGCATTAAAATATTATTCCTTCAACTGAAAGAAAAAGCATTGCTCAGAGACTGGTAATGTGCCAAGGCAGTTGGTAGCAAGAATGCACATTTTTGCATTTGGTCCTGAAATTAAAAAAATGCTTAAAAACTTTCATGTTTATTAATAGTTTTATCACCATACATACCTCACAAATAAAATGGTGTACAATATCTACTATTAAATCCCATGGGTTCTCTCAGAGCTCAAGGATTTAAAACCATTTTTAAAAATGTCCTACAAGCATGTTTCACAAATGGAGAATTCTATACAAGTTAAACCACAAGTTGCTGAGGAAAGGAAACAGATTTTCAAATAACTTAATAAAAATAAATTTAATCTCATTTAAACCATCTTCCTTTAGCAGCAGCTCACTCCTCTCTATCTATTTAATGTACTTCACTAACATTAATTATGAGAACATATTTCAAATGCTCAAAAAGGAGTGTTAACAACAGTACTGGGCAAGAATAAAAGTTTCATCAGAAACTAGCCGCACAGATCCACGAAACAAATGGGGAAATCAAACATTTTAACAGCATTCAAACATATTGCAATTTAGTTTTACTCAAAAAAAAAGCTGGACAAAGACAAGTACACTAATATAATCTTTTGTCACTAGGCATGCAACAAACCAAACGTATGTGCTAACACTGCAAACATTGAGGCTAGACTGCAGTAACCAAGAAAAATTGTTTGAAGGGGAAAGTGGTGAGTTGTGTGTGAAAAATCATGCCTGACAAATTTATTACAGTTCTTTGTGGAGATGACCAGATGTAATATAGTCGGATTTCCAAAAGACATTCGATAATAATACTGCACATAAGGCTCCTTAATAACATAACAGCACATGATGTTGTGGGTAATAAATCAGCATTGATAAATTATTGGCTAACAGAAGACAGAGGCTTGGATTAAAGAGGCATTTACAGGATTGCAGCCGGCAGCCCATGGAGTGTCACAGGGATCAGGGCTGGGAGACAATTATTGAAAATATATATTAATAACTTGGATGACAGGATAAAGTGGATGTAGTCTCAATAATACTGTGGATGACAAAAAATAGGTGGGAAGACAAATAGTGAAATGACACAACGAGTGGATACAAACAGGTAAATGAAAACTTGGCAGATAGAATGTAACGTGAGTAAATTTGAGATTATACGCTTTGGAAAAGAATAAAAAAAAAGGTTAATTTCATTTAAGACTGGGAAAGATTGCAGAAAGCTGCAGCACAGAGGGATTCAGAGGTTGTAGTATATGAATCACAAAAAGCAAGCTTCTACATTCAGCATGTAATAGGGAAGGCAAACAAAATGTTTGCTTTTATTTCAAAAGGCAGTGATATTTATAAATAGGGAGTCTTGCTAAAACTATGCAAGGCATTAAACCACAGCTGGAATGATGTATACAATTTTGGACATCTTTCCTGAGTAAAGGCATACTGGCATTGAAGGCGTCCAGAGTAGGTTCACTATGTTGATTCTGGGTACGGACATTTTTTTTGTGTGACGAGAGGTTGAGTTTGTACTTGTTGGAGTTTAGAAGAATGAAGACAGTCTATAGAAACGTACAAACATTTTAGGGGAACTTAAGGTAAATGCAGATTTTTTTTTAAATTCTCTCAAGACATGGAGATCACTTATTGCCCATCCCTAGTTGGCCTCTAGAAGATGGTAGGAGCTGCCTTCGTGAATTGCTACAACTTATGTGCTGTAGGCAGACTTATCATCCCTGTTAGGAAGGGAATTCCAGATTTTTGACCCAGCAACAGCAAATGAACGACAATATATTTCCAAATCAGGATGGTGAATGACATGGAGGGGAACTTGCAGTTAGTGATGTTCCTATTTATTTACTGGGAGAAAGTGAGGACTGCAGATGCTGGAAATCAGAGCTGAAAATGTGTTGCTGGAAAAGCGCAGCAGGTCAGGCAGCATCCAAGAAGCAGGAGAATCGACCTTCTTCAGGGCTCATGCCCGAAATGTCGATTCTTCTGCTGCTTGGATGCTGCCTGACCTGTTGCGCTTTTCCAGCGACACATTTTCAGCTATTTATTTATTGCCCTTCTCGATAGAAGTGGTTGTAGGTTTGGAAGGTGCTGTCCAAGGATCTTAGCAAATTTCTGCGGTGTATGTTGCAGATGTATACACTGCTGCTATAAGTGTCAGTGGTAGAGTTAGTGGAGATTTGCAGATGTGGCGCCAATCAAACAGGATGCTTAGTCCTGGGTGGTGTCACCTGAGTGTGATTGGAGCTGCACTTGTACAGGCATCATGATACTTGCGTGGTAAATGGGAGTAGGAAGCTGAAGTACGACCTTGACACACTGCTTGGATTGCTACTGTTCTGTTTTTAAGTTAGAGATTGTCAGCCACATGCTGTGTTTGCCAGACAAGTAGAAAATTACAGGATTCCATCATACTCCTGACTTATGCCTTGCAAATAGTGGGCATGCTTTGGGGAGTAAGGAAGCAAGTTAATCACTGCAGTCCTAGCCTCTGACTTGCTCTTGCAGCCACTGTACTTAATGGTGAGTCCAGTTGAGTTCCTGGTCAATAGTAAGCCCAGGATTTTAATGGTGGGGGACTCAACGATGGTAATGTCAATGTAGGTTTGTTCGCGGAGCTGGAAGGTTCATTTTCAGACGTTTCTCTGTTTGACTTGTCCTCGGATGGATGTGTTGTCCCAGTCGAAGTGGTGTCCTTCCTCATCTGTATGCAAGGATACTAGTGAGAGAAGGTCATGTCGTTTTGTGGCTAGTTGATGTTCATGTATCCTGGTGGCTAGTTTTCTGCCTGTCTGTCTAGTGAAGTGTTTGTTACAGTCCTTGCATGGTATTTTGGAAATGATATTAGTTTTGCTTGCTATCTGTACAGGGTCTTTCAAGTTCATTAGCTGCTGTTTCAGTGTAGTGTATTGGTGGGTTTGTGGGCTACCATGATGCCAAGGAGTCTGAGTACTACGTTGGACAAACAGGCAGAAAACTAGCAACCAGCATACATGAACATCAACTAGCCACAAAGCGACACGACCCAGTCTCATTAATATGCTTACATACAGATAAGGAAGGACACCACTTCGACTGGGACAACACATCCATCCTCGGCCAAGCCAAACAGAGACACACACGAGAATTCCTAAAAAGGCATCCCCAACCGAGCTCTATCAAACACACACATTGACTTGGACCAGATTTATCACCCCAAGAAAGAGAATAGGAAATGACATCACCAACCCGAAGAAACCCAAACATATAAACAGAAAGCAGAAATCATCAGCAGTGCTTTGTCTGGAGGCTCCCTGAAGATGTTACCTAGTATGGTGATGAAACGTCTGAAAATGAACCTTCCAGCTCAGCGAGCAGACCTATATCCAGAACCTCAACCTGAGCTACAAGTCTTCTCAAAACTTGCTAATGGTAATGTCAAGATTGCCTCTTACTGGAGATGGTCACTGTCTGGCACATGTGGCACAAACGTTATGTCACTTGTTTCCCCTTGTGAGGGGATCTAGTTCCAGAGGTATAATCTTAGAATCGGGCTTTTCGTATTTAAAACAGCAATATGGAGGAATTTGTTTTCTCCCCAAGGGTTGGGAATCTATGGAATCCTTTCCCACAGAGGCCTGAAGATCAGTCATTAAGTATATTCAAGGAGGAGATAGCCAGTAAGGAATTCAAGGGTTAATGAGGATAAAGGTAACAAAGTGAAGTTGTCAATTATCAGATCAACCGTGATTTTACTGAATGGCAGAACAGATTCAAAGGGCAGAAGGGTGCACTTTTGCTTCTACATCTTAGAGTCTTATGAAAGGACACCTGCAATCTTCTACTTGTCTGGCAAACACAGCATGCAGCTGACAATCTCTAACAACAAAAAACAGAACAGTAGCAATCCAAGCAATGTGTTAAGGTCATACTTCAGCTTCCTACTCCCATTTACCATGCAAGTTATGAAAGCTGTCTCACAGATTAGTCAAGATTCACAAAGACAAAGTAATAAAGATCATGTTTCAAGTAAAATACGATTCTTCTTCCTAGGCATTACAATTCAAATAGCTACACAAGATAAAACTGACTGTCAATTTTTATGCATTTACTACATACTGCACAATCCAAAATTTCAGTTATTCTTGCTTGTACGAACAAAAGTGTGTCAAAGTATTGACTGACATCTGAATATAACTACACATCCAGCAATTAATACCTAGACTGTGTCATCATCATATGAGTATGGACTGTGCCATTAGGAGGCTATACCAAGTAGACAGAAGCAAAATACTTCTACTCTCAAAAGAGTGTTGGAAGAACTCAGCAGATCTTGCAGCATCTGTGGAGAGCAAAACACAGTTAATACTTCAAGTTCAATAAAACACTAGTGGAAATTGCCTAATATGTTGCGTTATGAATTGAGTCAACACATTAACTCATGCTCTCCTCTCGACAAATGCAACCAGATTTGCTAAATTTGGTTTTTAGACTAGACAGTTGGTTTGTCATGAATCTGAGAAACTACAGCATTAACCCAAGGAACCTTAAAATTTCATCCGTTTGCTGGGTTCTGAACTGATAAAGCCCCCACTTTAGAAGAAGCAATGAAGAAAACCAAGCACGGAGGATGTACTCCAATAATTATATCAATTAAGTGCATGGCAAAAACTATTTCTAAAAAAGGTACAATAAATTTCAATCAGTATTCTATTTGCAAAAAATATAACCGTGTTCTAGTGTAGCTGTAGTTTCAAAGCTGTATCTTTGAAGTTTACATCCTATAAGTGCAAAGCATGATTTTTCATGGGACTTTTGTTAAAATAGGAAGAATAAAACCAAGAAGCAATGAGCACAATTTACTAATCATGGAATGCGAACTACTAGTCAACACATTTTTTTCAACAAAAGTTGATTCATAAAAATATTGGATTCTAATTTGAACCGAACATTTGAACTGCATGTGTCAATCAAAAAGATCTTCAGAATCTATGTGGCTAAAACTGCAACACATTTTGGAACTCCGAATGCTTCGAGTATTGCAGGTCAAATAGTGCAACTGCTGGGCTGACACTAACATCCCAAAGATCTGTTCGACGATCCAACAATACAGCGTCCAGTGTTGGCCACCTTTCAAAACAGAGTCCACACTCCATATGACATGTTCTTCCACAAATGGAATTAAAAGCACTTGAGTATTTGAATGTGGTCACCTTTTTGCAGATGACTGTAGTCTATGAAAATTTGCTACAGAAATCAAAGTCATTCACTGAACAAATCACAGCAATGTACATTGGTTGTCTAACCTGGAATTAAATTTGTAATGCTGGTAGAATGAATCTGAATGAGATTATGCAATCGTCACGATTCACTGGAGGAGCACACTGAAAAATGAAGTCCCACTATTCCCAGTCAGCACAAAAAGTTGAGATCTTTTTAAAAGTATGCAAGTTTTCTAAAATATCAGTCTGATAAAGCACAAACCAAGATTCTGTATTTAACAAAACATATTTATTGAGTAAATAGACTCTAGCTACAGGTAAAGAGTTATGAACCATCGGCATGTAACTCAAACCCTAATCCCCTTCTAAACTCCTTTTTACAAAACACACAGACCACTAAAGGATGTTGTGAACAGAAAAAAATTGGAAAAGCAGTTCAGTGGTCCTTTTTTACAAAACCTGTTGAGATGGTTGTGTCGATCAGAATACTGTTTTTTGGTCTTCCTTTTCCTGGATGCTTCCACTGGCTTGAAAGAGGAACTGCGGGGGGGGAAGGTATGGTCATTGAGGAAAGGTCTTTCAGCTATGACTGGTTTTCTTCAAGCTTAAAAATGGGTTTTATTGCAGAAAACAGATCTCCTGGGCTAGTGGTAGTGTCCATATCTTGCTCACCAAACTGTTCAGCTGCCTGGAGACCCATATACAATGTTGGGAAGTGGGAGACCTTTGTCATTGGTAACCAGTCACTCATCCACAAACCAAACTGCCCTAAGGGGCAACTTTTTCACGCAGAGGGTGGTGCGTGTATGGATTGAATTGCCGGGGATGTGGCAGAGGCTGGTACAACTGCAACATTTAAAAGCTATCTGCATCGGTATTTGAATGGGAAGGGTTTAGAGGGATATGTGCCAAGTACAGGCAAATGGGACTAGATTAGGTTGGGATATCTGGTCAGCATGGATGGGTTGGACTGCAGGGTCTGTTTCCACGCTGTACGTCTCTATGACTCAATGCCACGTCAACCAAAGCTCCATTTGTAGACAATCCTACTACCCCAGTTTCTTTGTAGCCACTGCTGTAACCCACAGCTGCGCAAAGAGGGCTCACAATGAATATCAAATTACTTTCTTTCAAATTATGCAGCATTCCACAATTTTCTCATTTCAATCAACAATTTAAACAAAAATTAAAATGACAAAGCTCTCTTGGCAAATGCAGCTTCAACACCAATACTATATCATTTCAACAAGTGATTCTATATAACATATAGACTTAAAGCTGTCCACAAAAAACATACTTGAATGCCCTGTCCAGAAATGAAATAAAATATGAAAGGAAGCTTCCTCTTTGGGCAATAGGCAATTCAACCCATTGTTTTCAGGGCAACAAGTATTTGTTGTGCACAATGAAACTTGGGAAGCTTGTCTATTTAGGATATACTTGCCTTGGAAAACAGTTCAGAGAAGGTTCACTAGAATGCTTCCTGGGATGAACATGTTGCCTTTTGAGAAAGGTTGTGTAGGTTGTACCTATACTCATTGAAATTTAGAAAAATGAGAATTGACCCTATTCAAACATATAATTTGAGAGGCTATGACAGGACAGATACAGAGTTAATATTTCTCCTCCTGGAGGAGATCTACAGCTAAAGGAACAGTTTAAAAAATAAGGGCTCTTCCATTTAAGACCCAGATAAGGAGCAACCACTTTTCTGAGGGTTGTTAATGTTTGCAATTCTTTTCCAAAAAGAAAAAAGGAAATTTGGTTACTGAATATATCCAAAGCAGAGTATATTTTGGAACGGCAGCAGAGTCAAGAGAGTCAGGCAAAAGAGAGTGGAATTCAGGCCACAGCCCCAGATCAGCCACAATTTTACCAAATAGCAAGGCTGGCTAAATTTGAGAGAAGGCCTATCATTGCTCAGGTTTAATTTTATGAAATTAAAAAGGTAATGAATGACTACACAAAACAAATGGAGAGGGAAAAACACATGTCAGCTCTCTACAAACTGCCACACTACTCCATTTTTACAGTCTCCATACTGAAAAAGGTAGACAAAGAACTGAGCTACTACATCTGGATAAAACCACAAAGATTGAAGTGCATTTACTGAAAATTCCTGAAGAGCCTAAAAATGATTTAAATCAGTTTTAAACTTGCCTCCAACATCCTTAATTCTAATAATCCCAGAAGCCATTCCAAAGTCAGTGATGTCCTAAAGGCAAGGAAAGCAGCATAAATTCCAGAAGTTAACTTTCCGTTGTTAGCTACAAGTTTGTCAAATGGCTTGTTGTCAACCAGATGTCTTTCCAAATTGACAAATTTCATAGAAGGAATTTACTGCCTCAGCCAAGACTGGACTCACCACATGGTTGTGGCAGGAGAATAGAAAGAACTGAAAACTGGGACAGCCTTCATAGACCTATCAACAGGCCACAAAGTCACTTAATGAAAGTTTTCAACATCACTCAACATTACAAAACTCAAAAGGTCTATCAATGTCTAACAATTAAATGTCCCACACTTGTCTTGGCAATAATATCAGCTGAACACAACAATGGTACTCAGTGGTCTGCCACAAGCAGTGTTCACAATTTTTTTTTGAAAGCCATCTACACTGCAGGATGTGCCCTGCACCAAATCCTAGAGATGCCTCTTTGCCAGTAATAGCAATACAACAACAAAAGGTCCCAAGTAGGAAAATGCACCAATATTCTGGACCTAACAGAACGCTATTTTCAGACCTTCCACCTCCTGCCCAATCCAGAGTAGATAATTGCATCAATAGGTAATCTAAACTGTAACACCACCAGGGAAGAACCCAAGTGTTGATTTTTGAAAATGCATTTTGCCTATGATCTCTATTTGAAATATCTAACTGCTATGCTGCATAGTATTACAAAACACAGTCAGTCAGTCAGTCACATCATATCAACACATGCCACAAATTTTTGTTTTCAAACAAATTGCAGAAACCTTGCTAGAATGTCATAGAGAAAGCATACTGAAAATCCTTCCCAATTGCCAATGTTTACTCCGCTACAGAATACAGTCATGTCAACCTTCAGCCACTCCACAAAAGACCAGGTGCATGCACCCACCTGATTTCCCACTAAACATTTCAGGCCATTGAATCGATTCTCAAAACTAGAGATTTTATTATACTATTGTTGAGTAATCAACAAAGCATGTGTCATGTACTGAGGAAACAATAGTGCCCACTTAATATAGAATCAACCTTAAAAGCAAGTCTGCCTTGTGATTGAAGAGTCCACATGAGGGAAAGATATGAAAAAGAGACCTAAGGGGAAACTTTCTCACACAGAGGGTGGTACAGGTATGGAATGAGCTGCCAGAGGAAGTGGTGGAGACTGGTACAATTGCAACATTTAGAAGGCATTTGGATGGGAAGGGTTTGGAGGGATATGGGCTGGGTGCTGGCAGGGGAGACTAGATTGGGTTGGGATATCTGGTTGGCATGGACAGGCTGGACCAAAGGGTTTGTTTCCATGCTGTACATCTCTACGACTCTATGACTGAAACCTTCGAGGAGTGGCACTCAGCACTAGAGCTCTGCATTTCCAGACCAAAAACTTTCAATTCAAGCCTCTTCAAAAACATGGTGTGTATCTAATCTGGAAGCCTTCCAGTTCAGCATAAGAGAAGCTCTGGCTGTCAAAGTACAGACCTTTGTCATAGCAATAACTGCCATATTCCAGGCTGTAAAGCTCCAAAGATTCTTCAAAAATCTACAAAGAGAAGGCAATTATGTAAGCTAAATGAATGAGAGGGGGGGAATGAAGGAGTCAGTTTTACATTTACAGAAGTCAGGGTAGCTAAATTTGCTTAAATGTAAGCCAGAGCAAATTGATGTCTCTACCTCAGAGTGGGGACCTTTTCCAAGCATTCCAGGTGCAGTGTAATGGCCCATCAGAAGGTTAAAGCTTCAGAAAATAACCACATAGCCTGTATACTGTGGCTTTCCTTGGGATCCTGCAAGTGTGTGTCAGGGTCCATCCAGCATCTGACTATCTAGAAACAAAAAGGTCTGAGTCTTATGAGCTAAAATGAATTGTAGCATCATTCATTTGCTTAGTATGAATGGAACAATATCACATCAGAACTCCTCAGGAGAATGAAGAATATGGTGAAACAAAAAAGATTTTAAAATGTCACCCAGTAACACTAAGCAATGTTGTTATAAGGACTAATGGGCCTTTTATCAAGAGCATTTGCCAGGTGTTTCTAAGATTTGAAGAATTAAGCAGCAATCTCTAACATTGTGCTGAGAGATGAAGGTGATATTCTTCAATCCCAGAATGGAATGCCCATACTGGACAGGACATGGCGGAACAAAGCCAGGTTGTTGAAAGGAACATAGTGGGGCACTCTGCTCAGTTTTGTATACCATGGACCATTTTTATTCTATTAATTTCAAACTCTGCCTTATAAAAAGAGTAGTGATTGATTTCACAAAAATCAACAGTCAGGCAACTATTACCATAGTGGTGTCAGTCTTAAATTATCACGTGTCATGTACATTTTATTTCAGTCGTGTGAAGTACTAATCAAGATGTAGCAGGACTAGATGCTATTATTCTTTACCAAAAGAAAATTCATTTGACTACTGGGAAATCTGATTCACCAGAGTATCATTAGATTGTTCTATGGAACAGTTTAAGAGCAAACATAGAAAGATAGAAGTTTTACCCAACTCCTCTGGGGCAGTATTAGATCTTAATTAACTGTCAATTCTGGTGATTACATTACATAGGGTCTTACATTTGACAAGGTGGCATGTGTTGTAGGTCAGAAAGGCACAATGTCTGCAGTGTTACTTTAAACTTGCAAACCCAACAATAGAATCAGTGTGCCTACCTCATTAAACATTTCAGGCTCAACATATTTTTAATCAGTATCATGGTCCAATAAACTTCAGCAGTGGAGAGATGGACACATATAGTACTTCTGTTAAAAGTTGAAGAAATTATAAATTCACTACAGGTTATAGAAAAACCTCACTCTTGCCTAGCAGATGAATTTAATTTCCACTGGTCGAATTAAATTAGCCAGCAAGCTATTTAAAAAAAGTGAAACCAAACACAGGCATATAAAAAGCAAAAACAAAGGAAATATAGTATAAATAAAACAGCGTAATTTGCCAAACACCTAACAAAGCAATTATTTGCTGAACTGCTAGTGTTCCTCAAAAGTCCCTGTACATCACACAATGTTAAACAAAACGGATTTTTCTTTAAAACTAGTGAAAATAATATAGTTGGGCACTGTAAAACCTGAAGAAGGGCTTCTGCCCGAAACGTCGATTCTCCTGCTCCTTGGATGCTGCCTGACCTGCTGTGCTTTTTCCAGCAACCAATTTTTCAGCACTGTAAAATCTTGTCAAAAAAAGTAATGAAAACAACATGCCCTTCAAGACCGGTGGCTGTGGTTACCACTGCTGTCTCTCAGTACCTGGGACCAGGGTTCGATTCCAGCCTTGAGCGACTGTCAGTGTAGAATTTGCACATTCTCCCCGAGTCCACATGGGTTTCCTCCGGACGCTCCGGTTTCCTCCCACAAGCCAAAGATGTGCAGATTAAGTGAATGCTAAAGTGTCCATAGTGTTCAGGGATGTGTAGGTTAGGTGCATTAGTTAGAGATAAATGTAGAGTAATGGGGAATGGGTTTGGGTGGGATACTCTTCAGAGGGTCAGTGTCAACTTGTTGGGCCGAAGATTCTGTTTCCTCATTGTGGGAGGTTCCATAAGTTGAAAAACTGTGCATCTAAATTCCATTTACAAATTAAATAATGAAAAGTAGTGTGTTCAATCTTTCAGTTTACCACCTGCTTGTCAACCCTCTGCTTACTGCCTCACCAAACAAGCCTCTATAACCACTCCCACTTGCGGCTTCCTTCCTCAGAGCTTTAGTATCCCTTTCCCAAACCCTTACTGCAAGGGGCAGGGTTCAAGGGAGTAAGCAGACCTGAGAGTGGGAGGGTCAGGGAGGGAAGTGGAAAGCGGAAAGCAGGAGAATAACAGTGAGTACGACAGAGGCAGCAAGTGAGGACAACAAACCAGTCACATGGTGTATACTAAATGCTGATAGTATCAACAATTCCAGGCCCAAAACTGTGCAACAAAGCTTTAAGAAGTGGCTGTTTTTCCAAGATCAACCAAATGCCTCTGTTCACGCTCACGCCAACTTATCACTGACCAGGATGCCACATACATTATATATTGAAAATCCCAATGCTAATTGTGCATATTCTTATAACTAACAGGAGCAATGCATTGATAATCAACAACTCCACTAGTTGTTCTATTAGCATTGCCACTGCTTCTCTTCTGCGCCACAGGTTTGATATGATGTTGAGTGACATCAACAGCATGGGTTCAGTTCCTGCACTGGCTGAGGTTACCATTGACAATTCTTCTTCTCAACCTCTCCTCTCATCTGAAACATCGTGACCCTCAGATTAAACAACCATCTCCATCACTGATGTTACCTAGTATGGTGACGGAACATCTGAAAATGAACCTTCCAGCTCAGTGAGCAAACCTACATCTAGAACCAACCATCTCTCTAATGACAGCACAGCCCTATGGACTTGTTAGACTACAGCAACTTTACCTTTAACTATTCAGAATAAGTGATATCCATCAGACTTCAATACTGGACTGAAAATAATCCCTTTATTATAAATAAAAAAATTATTCTTAAAAAAAGGCAAACATTTGTTAACATCGAAGTCACAATCTGAACTTGAAACTATTTTTCCTTAATCCCAAATGCAGACACACTCAAAAATATCTGCAGATATTTTTAAACAAAATTCAAAATGAAAAAAATTAGATGTAACTATTTTGTTTGTAAAAGGCAAAAGGAAGAAAACCATGTTGGAAACAAAAGGACAAAAAAGGTGATGATAGCTTAAATCCAGTGGAATTTCTGTTGACAAAGTCAAATTACAGACAGCCATTGGGTAATGGTAGAACTTTTGTTGTGTTCAACCTGGATATACATCTTTAGTAATCGGTCATAGTCTGGTACGTCAAGGTTGTCAGAAGTACACAAAGACACTTCCACTGAGGATTTCAGAAGGCAGCCTTACTACAACTGGGGTGTGCTCTTCACTGACTCCTTAAGATCTACAAAACACAATTTGAAGTACAGAAAGGGTGCATGGCAACCATTTGTGTAGAAGACCCACAGTCATTTTCAATGCTATGTTTTTTTGAGTAAGGCAGACAATAAATCTCCCTTTTAGCTACGTAAAAGTTTGCTTAGCAGTTGTTTTTGAAAATCTATGGATTTTTTTTCTGTAAATAAATGATTTAAAGTATATACTAAACTGCTCACCTCACTCTTGATGAAACCCCATTTAACCCGGAGTTAAACCTTCCATATCTTAATTCTTTCCATACAGTTTTTAAACATGAATATGCATTCACAACCATATCACACACCATTTTATCTCCAACATTAAAGCTGGCTATACCCCATGGTTTACATTGGCACAGAAACTATTTTGAAAACACAATCCTAAAAATGTAGACAAATCTCCATATCCTTTTGAATTACCATCTTACAGGAATTTATTTTATTTTTCATTCATTAACATTCAAACTGGAATAAAAACTAAAAATTCAAATCATCATTGGCAAAGGTGATAGCAGTGAAAGGTTTCTCAGTTAACTACAAAAGACTTTTGCATGTCTGACAACACACGCATAGATATATGCACAAATATTCAGCTTATTTTGTTAGCTGCACAAAGTAATCTGGACAGAGAAAAATGAACACTGATGGAAGATTTGAGCAAAAGGACGCTCAGGTGAGGGCAGTCATTCCCCTTAAATTGACAATATTGACATTTTAGCACAGTGAAGTTACTTTTTTCCTCTGTCACAGATATTAAGTTCTTTCACAACAACTATGGAAGTAAACAAAAAAGAGAACACCATAATTACGTCAAGTTCCCAACTCTCTCTCTACCTAAAGTTTCTGAGACTATGCTCTTTCTACCTTTATGGTGAGAAAATGTATAGGATATAAGCAGGCAGGGAAGAGTTAAGTTCTGTTTTTTGTGAAACAAAAGGTTCAGCTGAGCGTGACTCAGATCAGATAAGAACTTACAGTTAACAATGGGGTGCTATATGAGAGGATAATGGCTTAACAAGGTGGAAAAGCATTCATTATGTACAGCTATTTAACAATATTAGAAGCATTCAGTATGTAAGGTTGGTTTAACAAGGCGCACAGGGACATGAGTTTACTGTCTTCTCTTAAACAGCAGTTTCTCAATGAACTATATAGTCAGTTCACAGGGAGGCGCATCCAAATAAGGCAGCATACATACTAATTGGGTAACCATTACAATCAGCAAGCATCAACAGTGAAATGCAAAATAATTTTTGAATAACCTGAAATGGGGTCCCCTGAGGGGCTGATTTTAGGACCATTGTTTGTTGTTTAGAATTGACTAAATTATTTAGGCAGTATAATTTAGAAGTTTATGAATTGTATAAAACTTGATAATGTCATAAACAGAGAACAGAGTAACAGACTTCAAGATGACGGAGAATGTTGAAATAGGCAGACACAATTTAGTGTATTTAAATGTGTGACTGTCGTCATACTGGTATCCACCTTGGTAGGGACGGAAAGTATGAGAGGGGAAATGCAAAGGTACTTTCAACAGCTAACATCTTCTTTAGTTTCTCTATTCAAATGCCTTCGGACCACATGCCTCCACAACCTGAACCAACGGATTCAATCAGCTCCCCAGTCATGAGCATGACAAGTGAAGAAGCTAACAACAATGAAGAGAGGTGTGTACGCTTCTTGTTAGTGGCCTTCCTATGGACATTAAACCATGTGAGCTCTGCCTTGTCTTTTGATCATTTAAGGGATCTGAAGGTTCACCGGTCAAGCTAATATCACAATAGCCAGTTGGCTTTGTTACATTTAACGGAGAGCGGGAGCAGAAGCAGCAAAGAATGTTGCGTTCGCCTTGCCAGTTCCTGCAGCGCTCCACGCTCATGTGCTGGCATCCTACATCTGAAGCATCTCCAGAAGGATGCAAGTCTCATCAGTTTTGTTAAGTATTAACTGCCATTATCCAAGAATTCAGATTTCTCTGTGGAGTCATGCACAAGAACAGACTGAATTTTGCTTTCTGGTTGGACTATACTAAAAGGAGTTTTTACACAACTGGCTTGTTTTCACTCGACTTGGAGGAGATGGAGTGGTCACGAAGGACTGTGGATTTAAGAACTGTACTGGTGAATCATTTTCCACATGGGAGGATTCTTCAAATTTTAAATTACTATAACAGAATAATTTTCGTTGCCATAATCAACGTATGCTGTATGTCAGTAACTAGCTTAAATACTGGCTGTTAGATCCTTATGAAAACTGGTCATGCCACATCAGTGGTTATCATGAAATGATAAGGAATAAGAATGTGTTTAGGGTATAAGCAGACAGGGAAAACAAGAGTTAAGTTCTGAGTTTTGTGAAACAAGAGGTTCAGCTGAGCGTGACTCAGATCAGATAAAAACTTACAGTTAACAATGGGGTGCTGGAGGCAAGAGTCATGGGTTAACAACGTAGAAAAGCATTCATTATGTAGAGCCATTTAACAATATGAGGTAGCATTCAGTATGTAACATCAGTTAATAAGGTGAAAAGTATTCATTACATGAAACCAGCTAACGGCATTAAGAACATCCATTGTGTAACAGTAATCTTTACTGTTGATGCTTGCTAATTGTGACCGTCACCCAGTCAATGTGTATGTTGCCATATCTAGATGCTCCTCCCTGTAAAATGACTGCATAATTCATTGAGAAACTGCTGTTCCAGAGAAGACCAAGAACTCATGTCTCTGTGCACATAGGCTATCGTTCTCTCCCCCTCCAGGGCCCATAATAAAGATGAAGGAGGTAAAGCCACACTGTGTCTCTGTATCTTGCTTCGACAGGGGGGGGGGGGGGGGGGGGGGGGGGGGAGAACAACAATGGCACCTGCCACGACAACACATGCTGTAAGGAATGTGGTCAAATAATTAATTTAAAACATTCAAAAGGATTTTGGCAAAATATTTAAATAAAATTGAACGTAAAAGGAAAATAAGTTGTTTATATTTATCAACGCTACAAAGTTGTCATTTATGCATAATTTATATGAAAAATAGAGTGTTCAAAATTGTGTGTCTTAAACTATAAACCCCATGGAACACTGATTTATACTAGTACGAAGAAAAAGCAGCAGTATTGTTCAAGATGAAGTGTAACCACTGGCACATGCTGAACAAGTTTCAAAAGATGAAACAGTTTGAAAGTGTATAGCTATTGTAATCTGTAGAGTGGCCCTCAAAACAAAATAAATATTTCTAGGTTGGGAATCCTTGTGAACATTGCATTTTTCATCTGCCATTTATGAAACCAATTTCTCAAAAACACCATTGCCATCATTTATTCGATACAGGTTTCAACTGTTCAGTCATAACATTTTAAAATTTCTCCGGTGTTCCTGTTAAGGGTTGACCGCTAATCACAGTAGCCTTTGTTTACTGAATTGTAATTGTGAATTGCAAAAAATCTATGCTTAATAAATTACTGCAAAAAGACATACTCTAAATGCTTAGTACTCTGAACAGCACTGCTATATTTAATATAATTCATGTGACCAAAAATGTCAAATTACTTGGATATTGTTTTATCCCAAGATTTTCTTTATGTAACTTAAATGCAAAAAAAGCAACTGTCAATTAAAATGTTGTAAAATCACTTTGAACTGTTTATTCATAAACAAAAAAAACTCCATCAAATTAGTATTCTCAGGTATGTGCCTCCATGTTGGATAAATCTGGCTACAATTTTTATTAAAAAAAACACCAGAATGCAAACAATTATTTGTTCTTTAGATACATTGCTAGAAGGAAGAAATAACCACAGCCAGGTAATCCTCCACTGCTTAACACTAACTTTACAAACAATTTTCTTAAGACATTCTACTTCCAATGCAAACTTTTCTTCACTTTGCATCTATCTCCAAGATATCTCCCAATAATATTGCTTACATATCAATGATAATACATTTTCTTCAATTTTTTTTCAAGTCTTTGCTCCCTTGCTCCAAACTAACTTTCAAATCAGATCTTTTGTCAGATACTGAAATATGATGTCTTATGAGTTGGAACTCTTCCTCCAACACTTCAAGGAAAAGGAGATTTTGGAATATCTATTTATTTTTAGTAATTCTTTCATGCCAAACCAAACAATATGTTGTACCTTCCTGCTCTAATGAAATAAGACGCAACAATAAAACAAGAGTGAGCTCATGGCTGCCATGGGTTTAAGTTGAGAACAGAACATATTTTAATGAGAGAAGTAATATTTGCATAAGACAACTTAAGACATATTGAAGGAGGCACATAAAAGACACAAAGGACGTGTGAATAGTTCAAATTGCTATAAGGTTAGGCAGTTAAAAAGGGAAATAAACAAAGATGCACAAAATGAAATTAGGCTCCAGTAGCCCATTGTTGCTCTCTGCAAGATCCCACCTCAATTTGATGAATGTCTGAGCAATTTTTGACCATTTCTGATCATGAACACGTGTCGGCCAAGACAAAGAGCATCAAACATGGAATATCCGACATCCACTGGACAAGGAAGTGAAGATGGTCTTAACCAAAATATATCATTACTGAGAAGTTAAAAGAGTCTACAATTTCAACCAAATAGCAACTTCGGCATGAAATAGTTAAAGGCAAGAAACAGAAAGAAATCAAGAGCAGTTTTTCAGAGTAGATACAAGTGGGAAAGGAGTAGTCTTTAGTTCTGAAAATGGTTTTGTTCATGGTGCGTATCCATCAAAATAAAACAAAGAACTGCAGGTGCTGGAGATCTGAGAAAAAACAAACTAAAGAAACTCAGCAGGTATGGCGGCATCAGTGGGTAGAAAGCAGAGTTAACATTGTAAGTCTGGTGACACCTGCCTCAAAATGTTAACTCTGCTTTCTTCCACCTGATGCTGCCAGACCTGCCAAGTTTGTCCAGTAATTTCTGTTCTTCGTGTATATTGATTGCTTGGACTTTAGAAGGACAGAAGTCCAAATTTGCAGATGTCAGTAAAATGGTAGAAACAAGCAATAATTCTGAGGATCATATAAAGTCATATTGATACAATGAGCGGCATGGTGGCTCAATGGTTAGCACTGCTGCCTCTCAGTGCCAGGTACCCGGGTTCAATTCCTGTCTCGGGTGACTGTGTGGAGCTTGCACATTCTCCCGGTGTCTGTATGGGTTATGTCAGGGTGCTTTGGTTTCCTCTTTTATTCCAAAGATGTGCAGGTCAGGTGAATTGGCCATGCTATATTGCCCATACTATAGGGCGTAGAGTAGCGGAATGGGTCTGGGTGGGTTACTCTTCAGAGGGTCGGTGTGGACTTGTTTCCAAACTGTATATAATCTAATCTAATCTAAACCAAACACTCCAATTAGGAGAAGTAGGACATTTGATCCTTCAAGCCTGTCTGCTCAATAAAATCATGGCTGATCCAGCTGTGTTCTGAATTTCACATTCTCATTAACACGGATAGCTTTGATTCCCTCACCTAACTAGAATCCATCTCTCTCCATCTTAAAAATATTCAATGACCCTGCTTCCACCGCCCTCACAGGCAAAAGATACACAAACCTCAGTGGAAAAAAATCCTCATTTTTATCTTAAAAAGGCAACCCCGTATTCTTAAAAAACGTGTTCCCTACTTCCAGGGTCTTCCAAAAAAAAGAGTAATATCCTTCTGCATCCACCTGGTTAAGATCATTTAGAATGTTATACCACTTCAATCAAGTTACCCCTCACTTTTAAATCTCTAGTGAAAACAAACCCAGTCTCATTCACCTTTTCTCATAAGAGAACCTGTACACTCCAAGTATCAATCTAGTCAAAATGAACCTTGGTTTTATTTGTTCACAGAATGAGGACATTGCTGGCTGGACCAACATTTACTGCCAATCCCCAATTGCCCTTAGGGCAGTTGACAGTCAACTACATTGCTGTGGGTCTGGAGTCACATGTAGGTCACACCAGGTGAGGATGGCAGCTTCCTTCCCCAAAGGGCATTCATGAACCAGAAGGGATTTTTCTGATAATCGGCAACAGATTTATGGTCATCACTAGACTCTTAATTCCAGATATTTATTGAATTCAAATTCCACCATGTGTCGTAGCAGGATTCTAACCCAGGTCTCCAGAACATTATCTGGGTTTCTGGATTAACAGTCCAGCAACAATACCACATTAAGCCATTACGTCTCCATCAATGAATCAACTCGAAGGTATTTACATGCTTATTTAAATAAAGAGCTGAAAATGTGTTGCTGGAAAAGCGCAGCAGGTCAGGCAGCATCCAAGGAACAGGAGAATTGACGATTCCTGAAGAAGGGCTTATGCCCGAAATGTCGATTCTCCTGTTCCTTGGATGCTGCCTGACCTGCTGCGCTTTTCCAGCAACACATTTTCAGCTTTGATCTCCAGCATCTGCAGTCCTCACTTTCTCCTCCTATTTAAATAAAGAGCCTACAATGCGTTGAGTAGTCGAGAAATCGTGGATGCGTTGGTGATTATTTTCCAGAGTTCGATAGATTTGGGATCAGTTCCTGCGGATTGGAGGGTGGCCAATGTTGTACCACTTTTTAAGAAAGGTGGGAGAGAGAAAGCAGGAAATTATAGACCAGTTAGTCTGACCTCCGTGGTGGGAAAAACGCTGGAGTCTATTATAAAGGATGAAATTACGACACATCTGGATAGTAGTAACAGGATAGGTCAGAGTCAGCATGCATTTATGAAGGGGAAATCATGCTTGACTAATCTTCTGGAATTTTTTGAGGATGTAACTCTGAAGATGGACGAGGGAGATCCAGTAGATGTAGTGTATCTGGACTTTCAGAAAGCTTTTGATAAATTCCCACATAGGAGGTTAGTGAGCAAAGTTAGGGCACATGCTATTGGGGGCAAAGTACTAACTTGGATTGAAAGTTAGTTGGCTGACAGGAAACAGTCGCAATAAACGGCTCCGTTTCGGAATGGCAGGCAGTGACCAGTGGGGTACCGCAGGGATCAGTGCTGGGACCGCAGCTTTTTACAATATATATTAAATGATATAGAAGACGGTATTAGCAATAACATTAGCAAATTTGCTGATGATACTAAGCTAGGTAGCAGGGTGAAATGTGAGGAGGATGTTAGGAGATTACAGGGTGACCTGGACAGGTTAGGTGAGTGGTCAGATGCATGGCAGATGCAGTTTAATGTGGATAAAATGTACGGTTATCCACTTTGGTGGCAAGAACAGGAAGGCAGATTACTACCTAAATGGAATCAATTTAGGTAAAAGGGCAGTACAAAGAGATCTGGGTGTTCTTGTACACCAGTCAATGAAGGTAAGCATGCAGGTACAGCAGGTAGTGAAGAAGGCCAATAGTATGCTGGCCTTCATAACAAGAGGGATTGAGTATCGAAGCAAAGAGGTTCTTCTGCAGCTGTACAGGGCCCTGCTGAGACCACACCTGGAGTACTGTGTACAGTTCTGGTCTCCAAATTTGAGGAAAGACATTCTGGCTATTGAGTGCAGCGTAGGTTCACAAGGTCAATTCCTGGAATGGCGGGACTACCTTACGCTGAAAGACTGGAGCGACTGGGCGTGTATACCCTTGAGTTTAGAAGACTGAGAGGGGATCTGATTGAGACATATGAGATTATTAAAGGATTGGACACTCTGGAGGCAGGAAACAGGTTTCCGCTGATGGGGGAGTGCCGAACCAGAGGACACAGCTTAAAAATACGGGGTAGACCATTTAGGACAGAGATGAGGAGAAACTTCTTCACCCAGAGAGTGGTGGGGGTGGAATGCTCTGCCCCAGAGGGCAGTGGAGGCCCAGTCTCTGGATTCATTTAAGAAAGAGTTGGAGAAAGCTCTCAAGGATTGTGGAATCAAGGGTTATGGAGATAAGGCAGGAACAGGATACTGATTAAGGATGATCAGCCATGATCATATTGAATGGTGGTGCAGGCTCGAAGGACAGAATGGCCTACTCCTGCACCTATTGTCTAGTTAATTTGAGGTCTCATCAGTGTATAATTAGAGCATGACATAGAACAAAGACAATTACAGCCCAGGAACAGGCCCTTCAAGCCTCTAAACCTGTTGCCCAATTCCAAAGCATCTGTATCCCTCTGCTCCGCACTCATGCATCTGTCCAGACGCATCTTAAATGAATCTTCCGTGCCTGCCCCACTACCTCTGCTGGCAACCGTTCCAGGCACCTACTACCTTCTGTGTAAAGTACTTACCGTGTGTATCCCCCTTAAACTTTTCACCTTTCATCTTGAAAGCGTGACCTCTCGTTATTGATCCTTAAATCTATATTAATTTCTCTCTTCATAAACAATACCATTCAATTTGCCTTCTTAATCACATGACACATCTGCATATTAACTTTCTGCAACCAAGATCCCCCTGCACCTCAGAATTATACACTCAGTTTAAATAGTTTTCTTAACTCTTCCTGCCAAAGTGAACTTCAATTTTCCCACACTTTTACGTCCTGACTTAAGCCATTTACATCCATTTGCAAACTTTTCTACATACTTTTCTACCCATTTTTTAAAATCATCTGGAAATGTAGCCACCATGTCTTTGATTCCCTCATATAAAGTTAGCAATATAATTTGCAAAATGTTGACGGCAAACAGCAGAATGTGGGACAGCACTTGCAATTTTTAATGCTACTCCCTATACTAACAATGCTTATTTTGCGCAATAATCTTTTGTAGAAGACTCAAATGCTATCTGGATACCCAAAGTGCATCAATGGCTCCTTCTTATCCACAGGGTGTGTTACTTCAAATAATTCTGAAATTCATTAAATATTATTTCACCTTGACACAAAGCTTGTCCCTTTTTTCTACGAACTGTTCATTTTCTCAAGGATACGGCGTCCTTGATTTATTTCATAGGGGTCATAAAACTCTCCCAGTTCCAATTAGATTGGTTTGGTACAGAGATTAAAAGGTATTGAGAAGCCTTTTTGTTTATATGTAAATAGATGAGACTTCAGGCCAAAGTGGTCATGTTTAGAAGTGACCTGTTTAATGAAAGGGTAGTGGTCAGCTCTCTAGCTGAGCAGTTCAGTGCAGGACTAGTTAGGAGTTCAGCTATGTGGAACCTCTCTCTCTCTCTGTCCTCCTAACTTCAACCTGTAAGTATATGTTCCTTTTTCTTTACTGTGTTTTAAGGGGGTTTGCTTATTGGGACTGTTGTGTATATTCAGAACAGTATAATTAAGTCTAGTTTGGATACAGTGTGAGTTCTGTAGGGTTTCTTATTCGGTTCATTGTGTTTCATTGTGTAATTTTGTGAATAAATCTGTCTGTCTGTTTTACAATCTAATAGTCAACCAAGCTAACTTACTCTGGGTAATTTTCATTGTACACTTACCGAAACAAATTGCAAAGTTATGGTCTGGGTTGCCTGCTCAAGAATGTCTTGAATGGTCTGACCTAGTCCATAATAGTCTGCACAGAAGTCATGCTGAATCTTCCCTATTGTTATATGTATTTCTCAAGTACCAAGTTATAACCTCCTTAATAAAATGATTCTAACACCTTCTTCATGACAGACATCAAGTTAAATGGCCCTTTTTTTTCATTTTCTGCCTATCTCCTTTGTTACTTTCTATTCTAGCCTATACACAGAGACAGTGCCCAGTTCATTCTCTATTCTTTCCACACCATGTGCCAAATGGTCTCCCTCTGTGAAGTGGTGATTAGAGACAGGAAGAATTCTCAATGGGAATGAGGAAATGACAGAAATTGACAAAATACTGTCCATCTTCACAGATGTCATACAAAGTGCAACAGGAAAGGTAAGCAACTATGATCACAATGTTTGGTCAGCTAGATAGGGATTAGGTAGCATCTGCAGAGTTAAGCAATATCACATAAGTGCAACAAATGGGCGTTGAAAGTCTTAGGAAAGGGATTGTGAAGTCACTTGGCCTTCATTACCTAAGCTACTTGAGTGACAAACTCCAAACTTCACTAATTATCTACAGACAAACTTCTGTGGCTACAAGCTATCCAACTCAAAACTGTTAACTGAAATAAGATGCAAAACATCATGTCAAGAATAGTCCAACGTTATATTGCATTTGCATGTTTACCAAACTCTAATAACTGTTATACTTGAATTTCTGATCATGCAATAATCCAAAATCTATGATAAGTTTGTTATTCTAACCTGTTCTATCATTTTTGTTACATTTTACATGGACTGATTAATTGCAACAAACTTGTCAATTCAGCCCTTAGTTATGAATTAAGTTTTAAATAAACTTTTGATAATCACAAAACATTTGAACCACATCAACCAATGACCATCTACAACAACCAAAAATTTAAACACCTTCCCATGACATTCAAAGCTTCATGTCAAATCTCTTTCAATTAACATACTGGGTGTCTCCATGACCGGAAACTTAACTAGAACAGGAACATAAGAGCAAATTAGAGTGTGGGCATCTAACAAGTGAATCATCACCTAACTCCAGAAAGACTGCCTATTATTTACAAGGCACAAGTGTGATCATCACTTACCTAGATGGATTCAGCTTTCACAAGACAAGTGGTGTGATATTATTCAGAACACAGCTTGACTAGCACGAAATATTCACTCCCTCCGCTGCCAGTGCAGAATAGCTGCAAAATATACTGTTGTGCAAGGGCTTAACGGCACTGGAGCAACTTTGCAATGTTGTCACATCATTGTGCACAGAGTAGTGAGAGTAGGGTTACAACAAAGCAAAGTACAGTGCTCTGCACCAGACTCCAGAACGAGTGCGCAAGTGCCTTGAGAGCACATGCACACAAACACAAAAATAGATTAGACCTTACCTAATATAAAAGTCACCATTATAGAAGATTGGCTAATTAACAGAAGGCAGAGATAGAAGGGCGTCACTTTCAGGATGGCATTCTGAAATGAGTGGAGTAACACATCAGTTCTGGGGTCTCAATTATTTACAATTTATATTAATGACTTGAATGAGGAAAACAAATGTACTATAGTCAAATTTGCAGATGATAAAAATAGGTGGGAAGGCAAGTAGTGAGGATAACAAAATCTGCAAAGAAATATGGACAGATTAATTGAGTGGGCAAAAACTTAAGATTAAATATATTGTTGGAAAATGAGGTTATTGGTACTTTTGCAGGAGGAGTAGAGGAAATGAATATTATTCACATGAAGAAATATTGCAGAAAGCTACAGCTCAGAGGGATTTGGGTGTCATTTGGCATAAATTTGAGGGAAGTGAGGGGGGGAGGTGTACTTCCCTCCAAGGCCCCAAGGGATCCTTCCATATCCATCACAAATTCACCTGCACCTCCACACACATCATTTACTGCATCCGCTGCACCCTATGTGGCCTCCTCTACACTGGGGAGACAGGCCGCCTACTTGCAGAATGTTTCAGAGAACACCTCTGGGACACCCGCCCCAACCGCCCCGTGGCTGAACACTTTAACTCCCCTTCCCACTCCGCCAAGGCCATGCAGATCCTTGGCCTCCTCCTTCGCCAGACCATGGCAACACGACGCCTGGAGGAAGAGCGCCTCATCTTCCGCCTAGAAACCCTCCAACCACAAGGGATGAATGCAGATTTCTCCAACTTTCTCATTTCCCCTCCTCCCCCAATTATCTCAGCCCCAACCCTCTGACTCAGCACTGCCTTCTTGACCTGCAATCTTCTTCCTGACCTCTCCGCCTCCACCCCCTCTCTGGCCTATCACCCTCACCTTAACCTCCTTCCACCTATTGCATTCCCAATGCCCCTCCCCCAAGTCCCCCCCTCCTTCCCTACATTTTATCTTCGCCTGCTTGGCACACCCTTCTCATTCCTGAAGAAGGGCTTATGCCCGAAACGTCGATTCTCCTGCTCCTTGGATGCTGCCTGACCTGCTGCACTTTTCCAGCAACACATTTTTCAATTCTGATCTCCAGCACCTGCAGTCCTCATTTTCTCCTCGGAATTCAAATTAAGCATGGGTGAGCAAGCTATTGCTGAACAAGTGCTGATTAATAGACCTAATGACACCTTCCATCACTTTACTAATGCATGATGATGGAGAGTAGACAGACTAGATGGTAATTGGCTGGGTTGGATTAGTTCTACGTTATGTACAGCACACATCTGGTAGATTCTTCAGTTACAAAGTAAGGTCACAGAACTCAAATTTTAACTGCTTTCTCTCCACAGACATTGCCAGGCCTGCTAGATTTCTCCAGCATTTTCTGTTTTTGTTTCAGATTGCCAGCATCCACAATTTTATTTCAATTTTCACATTGTTAGGTAGATACCAGGGTCGTCTCTACACTGATAGAGATTGCTTAGGGTACGGCTATAGTTCTGGAGCATATGTTCTCAACACTATTGCCAGAATGGTACCAAGATCCACAATCTTTGCAGTATACAATATCTTCAACAATTTATTGATAACACATGCAGTGAATCAAGTTGAAGGCTGAAGACCGGCATCTGTGATGCACACGAACCTTTGGAGGAGGCCAAGATGGATCATCCATTCGGCACTTAGTCAGAGTCATACAGCATGGAAACAGACCCTGATATCATAATATAATATGAATAACCTGATTGCGCACTGTTTTAAGAAATAATCTAATCACATACTTTCTGGAAATAACCTTATCACTTGACATTGTTTTTAGGTGGCATGTGACTATGGGGGAGCAGCAGGGGGCTGTGCCTTGTCTACATCACTGACTGCGATGTAAAATCCTGTATAAAAGGAGGACGGTTCCCTTGTTCAGACAGTCTTGCTAGACATGCTCCACAAGCATCGCGAAGAGTGTTAACTGATCCGCCAAAAGCTTGTACTTGTCAAATAAATTCCAGCTGTTCACAGAAGTTGGTGTATTGCAGTTGCATCAAGCATGTAAGAATCTCAAGGGAACCTAACATCCAAAACTAAACTAGTCCCACCTGCCTGCTCCTGGTGTTGTCCCATTCCCACCTCAGTCGAAACAAAACAGAGACCCAGTATAGTTTTACCTCCCTCTTTATTCCGGGCCCTGGAGGGAAAGAGAACAATCATCCAGGTGCACAGAGTCACGAGTTCGCTGTCTTCTCTCGAACAGCAGTTTCTTAATGAATTATATAGTCATTTACAGTGAGAAGCATCAAGATAAGGAAATATACTTATTGATTGGGTGATCGTTACAACCAGCGAGCATCAACAGCAAAGATTAAGCCATCTGGTGTTATACAAAGAATGTTCTTAACCTTGTTAGCTGGCTTCACATAATGAAAGCTTTACACCATGATAACTGACTTTAACATAATGAATGCTTCTTCACTTTGTTAAACCACTACCCTTGCCTCTAGCACCTCATTGCTTACTGCAAGTTCTTATCTGATCCAAACTGAATCTTTGTCTCTCGCAACCCAAAACTTGACTCTTTCCCTACCCGCTCATACCTTATACACTTTCTCACTGGCCCATATCCCTCCAAACCACTCCTATCCATGTATCCATTCAAGTGTCTTTTAAATGTCGTAATTGTACCAGCATCCACCACTTCTTCAGAAAGTTCATTCCACATGTGCTACCCTTTGTTAGAAATTTGCCTCATGTCCTTTTTAAATCTCTCTCCTCTTACTTTAAAAACGCTCCCCCTAGTCTTGAAATTCCCCATCTTCAGGAAAAGATAATGATAATCAACTCTATCTATACCTCTCATTATTTTCTAAACTTCAAAAGGTCACCTCTCAACCTCCTACAACCCAATGAAAAGGGTCCCAGCCTTTCTTTATAACTCAAGCATTCCATACCAAGCAATATCCTGGTAAATCTCTTCTGAACTCCCTCCAGCTTAGTGCGAACTAAGTAGTAGCAAAGGGAACTGTCTGCGTGGAAGGCAGAGTGAGACTTGCTGACCTGCAAGAAATTGAATGCCCCAGGGGTAGGGTGGGATGTCCCTGTTCTACAGGTAGAAGTGAATTTACATTGTCATCCCTTGCCATTCAGAGCCATTTGCATCAGCATCACCTATACAGAAGTCAATGAGAGTACTGACCACACCCTACAATTACAAAAAAAATACATTTCACACCAGATCTGGCCATTAAGGAATAATTTACATTACATTGCTTTTGGAGATGATGTGATCACTGCGTTGTGTCGAGTGACATGTGACTGTGGAGGAGTGGCTAGGGGTTGTCTTGTGGACATTACTGACTGTGATGTAAAGATTCTGTATAAAGGAAAGACTGTTTCCTGTGTTCAGGGAGACCTCTTGACATGCTTCGCAAACATGGCGAAGAGTGTTAAGAGTTTCTCTACAGTTCGTACTGTACTTGCTTAATAAAATTTGTTTATTGTTCACAGAAGTTGGCATATAACAGTTGCATCAAGTGTGTAAGAATCTCAGAAAAAATAACCTAACAAGAGAGGGGTGAAGAGAGGAAGATGTTCTGGGTGCTAGGGTCTAATTGGAGTTAGCGGAAGTGCTTTAAGATGATACGTTGGAGGCTGGTGGGGTTGAAAGTGAGGGCAAAAGGGACCCTATCTTTATTATCTAATTGTTGGTATAAATGCTTGAGGATCAAAGTGGAGCTGGCTGAAGTAAACTCCAACCCATCTTCGCAATTCCTCTATCTCTGTCGCATCTGCTCGAGAATGTGTATAAGGTATGAACAGGTAGGGATGAGGGACAAAGGCTCAGCTAACATGACTTTGACCAGATAAGAACTTGCAGTAAACAATAAAAAGGTGCTGAGGCAAGGGTAGTGGTTTAATCCATTGTTTAATGCCAGTTAATGAGGTGAAGAACATCTATTGTGTAATGCCAGATGGCTTAATCTTTGCTGATTGGTCACCCAATCAATATAGATGTTGCCTTATTTGGATGCTGCTCCCTGTAAATGACTACATAACTGGGACTAGGATTCTCTGGGAAGCCAGGGAGGAGATTGCCGAGCCTTTGGCTTTGATCTTTATGTCGTCATTGTCTACAGGAATAGTGCCAGAGACTAGAGGATAGCAAATGTTGTTCCTTTGTTCAAGAAGGGGAGTAGGAAATTATAGACCAGTGAGCCTTACTTTGGTTGTGGGTAAAGCATTGGAAAGGGTTATAACAGATAGGATTCATCATCCAGCAAGGAATGAGTTGATTAGGGACAGCCAACACAGTTTTGTGAAGGGTAGTTCATGCCTCACGAATGGATGAGGGTAAAACAGTTGATGTGGTATGTATGGATTTCAGTAAGGCATTTGAGAAGGTTCCCCACTGTAGGCTATTGCACAAAATATGAAGGCATGGGATAGAGGGTGATTTAGTGGTTTGGATCAGAAATTGGCTGCTGAAAGAAGACAGAGGGTGGTGGGTGATGGTAAATATGCATCCTGGTGTTCAGTTATTCGTTGTGTACCACAAGGAACTGTTTTGGGTCCATTGCTGTTTGTCATTTTTATAAATGACCTGAATGAGGACATAGAAGGATGGGTTAGTAAATTTGCGAACGACACAGAGGTCGGTGGAGTTGTGGATAGTGCTGAAGAACGTTGCAGATCACAGAGGGACATAGATAAGCTGCAGAGTTGGGCTGAGAGGTGGCAAACGGAGTTTAACGCGAAAAGTGAGAGATGATTCACTTTGGAAGCAGTAACAGGAATACAGAGTACTGGTGTCATGATAAGATTCTTGGCAGTGTAGGTGAGCAGAGAAGTCTCAGTTCCAGGTACACAGGTCCTTGAAAGTTGCCACCCAGGTTGATAGCTGAAAATGTGTTGCTGGAAAAGCACAGCAGGTCTGGCAACATCCAAGGAACAGGAGAATCAACGTTTCGGGCATCAGCCCTTCTTCAGGAATGAGGAAAGTGTGTCCAGCTGCGCTTTTCCAGCAACACATTTCCAGCTCTGATCTCCAGCATCTGCAGTCCTCACTTTCACCAAGGTTGATAGGGTTGTTAAGGTGGCATACAGTATTTTAGCTTTTATTGGTAGAGGGATTGAGTTTTGGAATCATGAGACCATGCTGCAATTGTACAAAAATCTGGTGCGACCACATTTGAAGTATTGCACAGAGTTCTGGAAGGATGCGGAACCTTTGGAAAGGTTCAGAAGAGATCTACTAGAACATTGCCTGGTATGGAGGGAAGGTCTTACGAGGAAAAGCTGAGGGACTTGAGGTTGTTTTCATTTGAGAGGTGACTTAATTGAGACATATAAAATAATCAGAGGATTAGCTAAGGTGGACAGTGAGAGCCTTTTTCCTTGAATGGCGATGGCTAGCATGGGATGACATAGCTTTAAATTGAGAGGTGATAGGTATAGGACAGATGTCAGAGGTAGTTTCTTTACTTAGAGAGTAGTAGGGGACATGGAATGCACTGCCTGCAACAGTAGTAGACCCGCCAACTTTAAGGGCATTTAAATGGCCACTGGATAGGCATATGGACGAGAATGGAACAGTGTAGGCTAGCTGGGCTTCAGATTCATTCCACAAGTTGCTGCAACATAGAGGGCCGAAGGGCCTGCACTGCATTGTAATGTTCTATAATTCCTTAAGAATCTGCTGTTCGAGAGAAGATCAAGAACTCATGCCTTTGTGTACACAGGCGATCGCCCTCTCTCCAGGGCTCAAAATCAAGCTGAAGAAGCTAGAGCCATACTGTGTCTGAGCGTTTGCTTTGACTGATATGGAAATTAGATGACACTCTGATGAGGAGACATTCCACTCCCAAGTATCCCAGATGTCCTCCTATTTCAAAACAACGTTTCTTCCCCTCTACACCTCTGCCATTCCCCACTAAACTTCTGCCTGGGCAACCTACACCCTACAGTCAGAGATGTACGGCATGGAAACAGATCCTTCGGTCCAACTCGTCCATGCCAACCAGATATCATAACCTAATCTAGTCCCATTTGCCAGCACTTGACCCATATCTCTCTAAATGTTTCCTATTTACATACCCATCCAGATGCCTTTTAAATGTTGCAATTGTACTAGCCTCCACCACTTCCTTTGGCAGCCCATTCTATACACACACTAACCTCTGCATGAAAAAGCTGCCCCTTAGGTCTCTTTTGTATCTTTCCCCTTGCACCCTAAATCTATGCCTCTGGTTCTGGACTCCCCCACCCCAGAGAAAAGACTTTGTCTATTTATCCTATCCATGCCCCTCATGATTTTTATAAACCTCTATAAGATCACCCCTCAGCCTCCGACACGCCAGGGAAAACAGCCCCAGCCTGTTCAGCCTCTTCCTATAGCTCAAACCCTCAAACACTGGCAACATCCTTGTAAATCTTTTCTGAACTATTACAAGTTGCGTAACATTCCTCTTATACGAAGGAGACCAGAATTGCACACGGTATTCCAAAAGTGGCCTAACCAATGCCCTGTGCAGCCACAACATGACCTCCCAACTCCTATACTCACTGCTCTGACCAATAAAGGAAAGCATACCAAACACCTTCTTCAGTATCCTATCCACCGGAGAGTCCACTTCAAGGAGCTATCAACCTGCACTCCAAGGTCTCTTTGTTCAGCAACATTTCCCGGGACCTTACCATTAACTGCTCTGATTTGCTTCTCCAAAATGCATCACTTCACACTTATCTAAATTAAACTCCATCTGCCAGATTGCAGCCCATTGGTCCATTTGATCAAGATCCCATTGTACTCTGAGATAACAGTCTTTGCTGTCCACTACATCTCCAATTTTGGTTTAATCTGCAAACTTACTAACTATGCCTATGTTCACATTCAAATCACTTATATAAAAAAGTGACCAAAAAAAAAAAGCAGTGGACCCAGCACCAATCCTTGTGGCACTCCACTGGTCACAGGCCTCCAGTCTGAAAAACAACCCTCCACTTCCACCCTGCCTTCTAACTTCAAGCCAGTTCTGTATCCAAATAGCTAGTTCTCCCTGTATTCCATGTGATCTAACCGTGCTAACCAGTCTTTCATGGGGAACCTTATCGCATGCCTTACTGAAGTCCATATAGATCACGTCCACCGCTCTGCCCTCATCAACTGGGCTTAAAACGGAGTTCTTGAATTTCAAATAACCTTGCCGCCCATGCCAGCTCCCTTTCCAGCCCCGTATCCTCCCTTCCATGCCACCTACCAACCTGTTCTTCCAGCTAACAACTGGATTAATCCCTCCCATCGACCAACAAGGTCATACCCACCACCTATGTTCACCTATGGCGACCACACCATTCTACTATTCTCCCCACCCAACATCCCATTTCTCCACCCCACCCCCCCACCATTGCCTGTAGCTCTCCCTAGCCCCATATCTAGTTCTGCAGAAGGATTAATACCCAAAATAGAGACTTCTTCACCGCCCGATGCTGCCTGGTGGCTGTGTTCTTCCAGCATCCTGTATGTCTCCTCTGAATTCCATCATCTGCAGTTTTGTTGTCTCTAGTGCCCTCTTAGTAGTTCCATCATCACTTGCTGCAGACCCAGTCTTGCATGCTACATCCATTAGAATTTGACCAGCTCAGCCAGCAGTGCTATCTGCCAATGGTATCTGGTAATCAGCAGATTTCCTTGACCTAATGACATGAGACGTCTTGGAGTACAGAATCCTTGTTTAGGAAAGCCAATTGGTAAGGGAGTTACCTTGTTTACCAACATGATACCACCTTCACTGGGTCTGACCAACCACTGGGAGAGGTTAAACCCAGGAACAGTGATGGTGGTGTCAGGGTTATCCCTACAGCGTGGGAACAAGCCCTTCGGCCCAACTAGTCCACATTGTCTCTCCGAAGAGTAACCCACCCAGACCCGTCTCCTTCTGGACTAATGCACTTAACACTATTGGCAATTTACCATGGCCAATTCATCTAATCTGCACACCTTCGGACTGTGGGAGGAAACCGGAGCACCTGGAGGAAACCCACGCAGACACAGGGAGAATGTGCAAACTCCACACAGACAGTCGCCAGATGCTGGAACTGAACCTGGGACCCTGGTGCTGTGATGCAGCAGTGCTAACCACTGAGCCACCGTGCCGTTCCACTCATGGCGGGAAAACAATTGCAAGACCATAGGAAAAGGTACAACTAGTTATATTCTTAGAAAGAGACAAGATGAGCAAAATAAGCCACATAGAATGAATATTGACCAGAAGGAAGCTATGATCCTATAAATGCACTAAAAGGTTACATTTATATAGCATTCTTCCATAATCACAAGATGTCTAAAAGTGGTTTACAGCAAATAAAGTACTATATTCAAAAGACAGTCACAATTGTAAAGTCATAAATTCAATAACTAAGTTACACACAAGCTCTTATAATAACTGAAATGATCACAATCTCTGTGGTTTTGATTGAGGTAGATGTATGTGCTAGGACAACAACTACACTGTCCTCCTTTGAAACAGTGCCTGGGGACTGGTGTCCATCTGACAACATGTACAGGAACTCTATTTAATGTTTGACTTGAAGGACAAGAATCAGTGATGGAAACAGAGATTGCATTGGCATTTAAGAATGAAGGATGTGAGATTGAAAGAAAGGAGCATCAAGACATGAGAATAGAGCGAGGGATTTGCTTTATTACCTATGTGGAAAATAAACTCCCAATACAATGGCTCAGCTGAGTGACCAGTTTCTGTGCTGTAATTTCCCCATTATCCAGATAATGCACCTCTTCTTGGCATTACCCTTGATGTTAACATAGATTATGTGTTCAAATATTTTTATTTGTCCAAAGCCACTGCATAATCTAGCACCAAGTGTACACAATTATTTAATCTCTAGAGGAAAAGTTCAGCATACTCCCTAATCTCCAAGAAAATCAAATTAAAAAACCCCAGGCTATTTATTCATTCCCTCAGCTGCACTATGCACTTAGTCAGATTCTCACTGATAATATTCTTCCACCTCTTTAAATTAACAGAACAGATTATTAAATGTCGAGAGAGACACAATTTTGTCTATAACCTGATTCCTAGATATTTGATCATTTTCTATCTGTTTAGAAGGCATTAGCAACTTTATTGAATAGTTTTGTCAAATTCCTAATCTCACCTAAGGCTCACGACTTCTAGTTCTGCACTCAGTTGCTTAAAAATGTGTCTTAGATCTAAATACCCTGAATAAATATCTTCAATAAACCTATCATCGTTTCTCTCTCAAAAATATGTCAACTGAGTGCCAACTCATAACAGCTCAAATCCTGCAAATCATTTCCAAAGCTTCTCTTCAAATCTGGCCATTTCAGCATCTTTAAAAAGATTGGATTATTCATGTGTCTATACAATATTCCAAATATGCCCTCCCTAGCATAACTTGCATCTAAATTTCCAAGTGCAGCAAATTCAGGATATTTTAAAAGTATTGATATTTTCTGTCAACAAAATCTAAACTTGTGGCATAATTTTTTTGTCACACTGTCATTTTGGTCACAGCATCTTATAAATGGGAAGTTCTGACAAATAGTTCATGAAAAATGCACATTAACTCTCGGCTGAAGTTGCAATTACAAATGTTCAGCCATTTGATGGCACTGTTGTGTAAATCACCAGGTGTTGCTCCATTTTAATTTTAACTCCATTTTTGGCTCTCCTGTGCTTTAAAATATTTAATATTACCACCTGCGCCAACTACCAACTCGAGCACGACCTACAGGACAAAAGCATCTCACTCTAACATCAGCTTAAAAACTTTCACACCCCTCACGACTCTCAACAAAACAGTGTAGAAACCAAGACTCCTTCAACAGTACATCATAAACCTGTGACCTCTAGCACCTGAGAGAACAAAGGCATGGGAACGTCACTTGCAAGATCCCCACAGAGACACCAGTCTGACTTGGAGCCATATTGATATTCCTTCGCTGTTTCTGGATCAAGATTTTCAAATTCCATCCCCAACAGCACAAAGTATGAAATGCAATTGAACTTCAGCAGAGCAATTAAGCAAGGACAACAAATGCTAGCCAGACTTAAAAAACATCGAATGACCTTTTTAGAAAAAAAAGTGTGCCAAATGTCATACCACACCCCGCCCCCCACAAAAAAATAAATCATTATCATCATATAGGTTCTGCAATGAATATATTAAATCTTGTGTATGGCATGTCTATGTACATTATCCTTACTTCCTGTGTCTTCTACTATATGTCAGCACTTGCAATGGTAAAACCGTAAGTTACCATCTCACTGTCACACTTGGCTGACTGGCTCAAAATAGAATTGCAGCAAATCAGAACAGCCCAAAAAGCTGCTGAATTGAAACAATTAAGGACTTATAAAATATTATGAAAATAGAACTGCATGAAATATACAGCACAGAAATAGGCTATTTGGCCCAACTGGTCTAAAAATGTATATATTCAAAACAACTTCCTCCTGCCTTACTTCAAAACACCCAATCCCTCAACCTGCCAAGGAAAAGCTGTCAATTGAAAGAAACAACTCAATAATAAAAAACATTATATGTCTTCTGCTAACAGTAATCAAGGTTTCACATGCACAATTTTTTTTATTAATTCAACTCACTGTTCAAAGAAACAAATACATTAACAGTTGTCTTTTGGTGCCTTAAATCTTTGTGTGCCCTTAAAACTTTTACTGAAGACTGTAGCCTGTCACTGGAACTGCTGGTACTTTGAAATATTTGTAACTTCTGGAAGCGTAATTCACAAAATCTTCTTACATAAAGCAATAGATTGCTGCATTGAAGTAAAGAGAGTTTCCTTCACCTGTAGACTTTGGCTTTTTCAGAAGTTTGTATGTACCTTTGACAGAAGGGTACATAGAACAGAGAAAATAAGAGATAGAAAAAAGGGAAAAACACAACTAAGCTTCTTTTTTGTTTTCTTTTCATTCCAGTCTCATAGCTTGAATTGTAGCACATGCTTTTGCTGAAATTTGGAATGAACATCAAATTTCCTTGCCCCCATTAATGGAAGGATCAAAGTTTTTCCTAAAAAAAATCCATCCCAAATATTTTAAACCCAGTTGGATTTCAACTTCTCCTGAGCAGCTGAGAGTGTGGCCAACTACTCACTTTTTTGTTCCAAATCCCTTTAAAAAAAATTGGCCACCCAGAAGAGATTTATTTATAGTTTAAAAATATAAACACTATTAAAAAAAATGAGAACTATATTACATAACGATTGTTTTTAAAAAACAATTTATGGGCTAAAAAATGCCACAAATGGAAGGTACAGATTCAAGAGAAAGTGCAGAGGAAATTCTGGGTGCAAGTTTGCTCGCTGAGATGGAAGGTTCATTTCTCAGCTCAGTTCAGTGAGCAAATTTACATCCAGAATCTCAACCTGAACTACAAATCTTCAAGACTTGCAGAGCAGATTTTCAAGAATGTTGCCAGCTTATGAAAATTGCAAGCATGACGAAACATTAGATATGATAGGGTTATTTTCCTTAGAACAAGGAAAGCCAAGGGATAACTTAATTAACGCATATAAAACAAGGAGGGGCGGGGATAGAGTGAACAGGGAAGACCTTTTTCCCCTACTTCAGAGGAGGCACAGATTTAAAGTGATCGGTAGGAAGATTGGAGACAACACAAGGAAAAGCTTTAATACCCAGAGGGTGTTGAGTGTCTGAAATTCACTACACAGTTGGGTGATTGCAGTTATTTTCCATTTAAGAGGAATCTGGATCTACACCAAAGCATGGCCTGCATAGCTACAGACCATATGCTGGTATGTGAAATTTGAATGGATGGCTAGTTTATTCAGTCTGCACAAACATGTTTGGCTGAATGGTCTCTTATTGTGCCATAATTTCTATATGATCATATAGCTGTACAAAGGAACTGAGGATAAGAGGTAGCTGTCAGAAAAACAGGTGTAAACTTGCAGACCAAATAAGACTGTAACAGGTAATGGACATGGCCAATAGATGGGTCATGGGTGATGTGATCCGCTGGAATGGTTTGTTACATCAAATTCTGAATCTGCTTCACAGAACACCACAAACAACATAAACTGGGACAAGATGACAGCCCAGCATGGAGAGCTGTGCACACCATGCTAGTGTGTTGCTCAGTAAACTGCACTATCTGCCCAGCCACTGAAAAGTGTCTCACTGGACACTGCCTCAAGGCATGACATCTTACTACCCAAACATTTCTAGCAGCTAATCACAGAGCTATCCTCACTGCTTCTAAAATTTATCATCAAGAATGCTCTCATAACAAGATTTCAATCCTGGCGTGTATTCCAATATTTACTGGTCCCACCTAAACTTGATCGACTGCAAAACCACATCTCCAATGTTTCCAAATTGCAGATTCACCCCCCAAAGTTGATATGACGATATTGAGAAACCTCTAAACTCACTGAGATAACCCTGGAAACTCAGCTAGTATTGATTAATTCTGTTGACATTAATCGCAAACTTTCAGTGTCCGATGATTCATCTCCAGATCTTTTTCTGGCTCCACACGTGCGAAAGCATTTATTAGACATGCCTGCTGTTTCAGATCCACTATACATTATTCACTTCTATTTGTATCAAAATTTGCCAATTCTGAACGTCACTGGACTTTAAACGTTAATACGGTTTTCTCTTCATAGATACTGCCAAACCTGGCCAGTTTCTCCAGCAATTCCTGGTTATATTGTTTAAACTGTACTGTGCCCAAGCACATAAGCTTAACTGGGTCAGATATTTCAGAATGCTGTATATCTTGCTCCCACTTGTCACCTTACCAAATGGCTTTATGCTGTTGTAAAACGTATATTACAATTAGAACGCACCAAGTAATACATGAATTGTAAGAACTAACATGGTGCCAAAAATAGAGCATTTCAAACCTTGTGATTTGTCTTTGGTTGTAGTGTATCTCTCCACAACCGACTGCTACTTCAAACTAAACCCAGACTGCAAAATGAAACTTTACTGATTCTGTCCAATTGCCTATTCTTCCTATGACCAGCAAACATTTTTCCAACTGCAACTACTACACCTTGGTAACAATAGCATTGTTGTAAATTGGTTTTTGGAACAAGGGGAGAGCAAAGTTAGCTTTATTGTCAATTCCTAATGCTATAACAATGGAGTCACACGCTAGATGATTTCAGAGGGCAGTTAAGTACCAAGTAATTTGATGAAAAGCTGGTCTAACACAGGTCCGAACAAGGTGAGTTTTCCCCACTAAAAAGCTCATTCATGAACCTGTTGGGTATAAGTAATCAGATTATTGCTATCTAATCTGTTTTGTTATTACAAACGAAATTCAAAATCGAGCGGACGTAAATTACTCTCAGCCTAGTACAAACATTAACTTCCATAACCTATTAATTGCTGCATTCAACATTATTGTATGCACACATACAGAGTAAAACATCACAACGAATCCATGCATTTACAGAAGTGGGCACTCAGCATGAAGCTGCACATCAAGACTAGTCTCTCAAAATCTAGACAACATGCAACCACTAACATGCCATATACAAAGCATTTTTATCACCCATTCGTGCTAGAGCATCCTGTCTCCAAGCCAGTTCCAAATTGGTCAAACCTCTATTTGTGCTTCCTTCGTCAACCTTCTTTAAAAAGTAGTAACATATGCTTCACAGGACAGACGAACAGACGAATGAATAAAAGTACAATTTTTCAATACACACTATATTTGTTGCAATTTCCATTTTTTAAAAGATGAACACAGCGCTCTTAAATTTGTTCTACTCAACGCTAAACCAATTGGCTTTTAATTCTACATGTAATTCTTGCTCTTTTCGAAAGAATAAAAATTGTTTTTCAAAAAAAAGGTATGCATGCATTTTTCCTTGGTCTCTTATTTAATATTTGAGGTTTGAAGGTATATCCCATCCTGACCAGACACAAATTTTAAATTTCTTTCTAATATTTTGCAGTAGATATGCCACAAATCTCATCCAATATCATCACACAATCAAGATACATAATTTGGCTGGAACTAAATCACTGCAATAGGATGCAAATAGGCTGGTAGAATGGGCACACAAGTGTCAGATGCAAGTTAATAGAAGTGAGAGGTGATAATGCACTTCGACAGGGAGAAGGTAACAAAACATACTAAAAGAACAGTTGTAAAGCCTATGCAGTCTTGTGATACATAAACAGAGGTAGAGCCCAAAACAAGAAAGGTACATTGAAACTTTAAAAGGTTATGGTTAGGTTACAGGTAGAATAATGTGTCAAGTTTTGAACAATACACTTTAGGAAGGAAGCAAGGGCCCATGAAAGATTGCACTGGAGGTTTATCAGAATGGTTCCAAAAATGAGCACAATAAAAAGATACTCCAAGAAGGAGGTGTCACAAGTACTCAGGTAGTTAAATTTAACGTTTTAAGCTAGAAATGAAGGAAAATGTGTTTTTTTTAATGAAACAAGAGCTGGGCTGAGAGGTGGCAATGCAGTAAAGTGTGAGGTGATTCACTTTGGAAGGAGTAACAGGAATACAGAATACTGGGCTAATGGTAAGATTCTTGGTAGCATGGATGAGCAGAAAGATCTCGGTGTCAATGTACATAGACCCCTGAAAGTTGCCAGCCAGGTTGATAGGGTTGTTAAGGCGGCATACATTGTGTTCACTTTTATTGGTAGAGGGATTGCGTTTCGGAGCTATGAGGTCATATAGCAGCTGTACAAACTCTGGTGCGGCCGTACTTGGGAGTATTGCGCACAGTTCTGGTTGCCGTATTGTTGGCAGGAGGTGGAAGCTTTGCAAAGGGTGCAAAAGAGATTTACCAGGATGTTGCCTGGTAGGGAGAGAAGGTCTTATGAGGAAAGGCTGAGAGACTAGAGGCTATTTTCATTAGAGAAAAGGAAGTTGAGAGGTGACTTAATTGATACATATGAGAAAATCAGAGGGTTAGATAGTGTAGACAGTGAGAGCCTTTTTCCTCAGGGAGGTGATGGCTAACACGAGAGGACATAGGTTTAAATTGAGAGGCGATAGTTCTAGGACAGATGGCGGAAGTAGTTTCTTTACTCAGAGTACTAAGGGCACGCAGCACCCTGCCTGCAACAGTAGTAGACTTGTCAACTTTAAGGGCACTTAAATGGTCATTGGATAAACAGATGGATGAAAATGGAATAGTGTAGGTTAGATGGGCTGCAGATTGACTTCACAGTTCGGTGCAGCATCGAGGGACGAAGGGCCTGTACTGCAATGTAAGGTTCTACATTCTACGAAATTCATCATGTCCGCTTCCAACAATAGGCAATTATACCAAAGAAAAATGAGATTGGTAATTGAGAAATGCAAGATTACAGGTCGACAGGAATAGAACAGGAGAATGGTACTGAGTGGATTGTTTTTACAGACAGGCAACATGAACTCAATGGCCCAAATAGCCTCCATCTGTACTGTAGTCATTATAACTTTATGACAAAGAACACCATTAAAACTTGTAGCAATCCAAAATCTTCAAGATTTTGTACTGATAACAGTACTTTTTCTAAAATTTCATACACACTACAGGATGAAACAATTACTGGAGTTAGGAGCAATGTGATGTCCAACTTGAAATTAAGACCATCAACTGATAAAAGTTCACTAATCCAGTAGTGGAAATTGTCAAAAGTAAACAGCCGCTATGCTCTATGCACACAGGTGCACACATTGCAAATAGCTTGAATACGTTAAGTTTCCTCACACAGTGAGAGATCAATCCACTGAGCATGTGACAGTACATGAATGCAATCATTGGTTCAGTCAAGCAAGCAATACTGCCAGAGTCAAGCAAGCAATGCTGCCACAGTCACTGATCTATTAAATGAACTGGTTTCGGTCTAGCTGGCCAATTTCATTTGTCTTGTTAACATGATGCATGATAAAGCTAAGACCAGGTGCACTACATTTCCTCATTCCCTCGTACAGTTTGACACCAGAGCTACGAGCAAGGCAAGCTAAAATTAGTGAGTCTTCTGTATTGATGGCTTACTAATAAAATCAATGGGACTTATTTATCTGTGCGTGTCAATAGGACAGTTAAAGTAACAGCTTTAAACAGAAGCTTTGCAGCATGTTAGTCAGCACAGAAGCAAACAGATTTGACGGACTTGAACAGTCTGTAACAGCATGCCACTTTAGAAAGAGGAACATGATATCATTATATATGAAGCAGTTCGGAGACCAAATTACTTAAATGTATGATAAGCAGCAACAGCAAAAAAAAAATCACTAGGGAAGCAATTATGAAAAAAAAGCAAGACTGTATTTTTCACAAGGGACATAAGTGATGAATGTCACTCGAGACTCAAAAATGAAATCTCTCTATTCAAGAAAGTAAAATTTAGTGATATATCAGAGTTTGGCTTATTTATAAAGACCCACTTAGTAAAGTTTGAGAACAAAGTCACTTATTCCTTCTAAATCTGTGCATGAACATCCACTAATGACTAAACAGGTACCGTATCCAGAGGATGAAGCGGCCCATTGAGTTCAATACTGCTTTACCTCAGACTGGATTTGAAAGCAGCCCCAACTGATGGAAACTGACTGTCAAGTTCCACTGGGAAATGAATAAGGAACAACGTCAGTCCAAATCCTCATACGCTGTGCAATATATCCATAACTTGACACTTAATTGCACTTAGGTCATTTAAACAATCACAATTTTGCAATATTCCCTCTTCAACTCAATGTTATTCTTGACCTGAGACTTGCTTGCTGATATTGGATACTAACAAAGATCAATTTCTTTTGATATTCTTCTTCAGGGTGTTATGGAGAAAGCTGATATTTATTGCCCATTCCTCTTTGACCTTGGAACGCGATGACACAATGAGTACCTTGCTACCTGAATTCAGACAACAGTTAGATATAACCAGTGTTGGACTGCAGTCATTGGTCTCAAGATGGATAAAGAATCAGTTTCCTTCCACAGAAAGGATTTTTTTAAAAACCAATAATCCAACTGATTCATGGTAATTTAATAACATATTTAAAAATATAAACGGAATTCAAATACTCAAACTATCATGGGAGGATCTGAATTCAAATCATTCAATTTTTAGTCTGTGCTTCCAGATCATCATGTCATTGTGTAACAACTGCTCACTTTAATCTGTCAATTTAGATAAGCAATGACAATCAGTCCTTGGATGCAAAAAAAGACAGTTTTCATTCAGTGAGTGTTGCATTACCAAAAGGACAGATCATTACAGCCAAAAATACCTTGCAGTTAAGTCATCAAGTGATGTTTGGAGATGCACATTTACAAAATGACACATCATTGCAACCAGAGGTTGCTTATGCATCGTTTCAAACATCCTTAGTTGCAGCTCCTACAGAAAAGAATGGTCAAAAGTTCCCAAAAGGTACGTGAAATTTCACGCTGTAAAAACTGTTCCAGGTATAGATAGTCTCAACTTCAACGCTGACATCAACACCTCACTTCATAAATCTCACCTAGATTCTTCTGCCTTTGCAAAACCTTAAAATGTTGTCATCCCATTGCCCATACACAACCAAATCTATTTTTAAATCCATCCTACCATGTTTCTGCCTCTGCCACAGCACCAAACCAAAAGTCACAAAGGACATGACCATTTTACAGTATCCCTCCCAAACAGTCTTTTAGAGTTAACCATAATATTGTACTGTTGAACTACTGCCCTGGTTTGGTTCTACTGTCGCCATTTTTTAAAAAATCTCCAGTTATGGTTCACTTTTCTATCCTCTAGACCCGCAGATTGAGAACAATGTTCTCATTCATCTTCATCTAGGTGATGCAACCCTTGACAATGTTATCCACAGAAGATGATTGGTTTCCACACATATTTTGACAACACCCATCCCTCTCAAATTCCTCTGTACTGTAAGACTCCTTGGCCAACATGCAGTCTTTGAAAAATCAAAATTTCATCCAGCTAAATAAGACAGACCAAAAAGATCAACAATACTACAGCTCTAGTTGCTGCCACAGTTCAAGGTGAAAGGGTGGTGCTGAGAAGTGGTAAAGAGCAGGGATGCCAAGAACAGTGGTGGCTAGCTCCATGAAACCAAATGAGGTGGCTCCACTCTTTTCCAGCCAAATCCTGGGAATGATGGTGGCTGTTTAGTGGAAATCTATAGGACAGTGACTGCAATATGGTCAGAAGCACATGGAGCATCCAGCTGGCAGTCTGGGACCCTGGTTGTTTGGTCTGACAGCTACAGGTCTCAGGCATCAGTGCAGCATAGAGAAAGACAACAAATCAGAATATCATAAAACCACAGATTAATCTGAGTGGAATTAGGTCATTCATCCTATCAAGTCTGCTCAGCCATTCCATACCATGCCACTAAGCTGTCTTTCTCTTTCCTTTACTCTGTCTCACCACTGTTTGAGATCTAACCCATTATAGTGGTGTCATCAGCAAATTTGTAAATGGATTAAGTACTCATTCACATGCTTCTTAGATGTTGCGACATTTTTCCCTCTCAGGCAGCACACATTCCATATATCTACCACCCTTTGGGTGAAAAAGAATTCTCTCAAATCTCCTCTAAACCACTCCCTTTTCACCTTAAATGTATCCCCTCTCATCTTAGGAGCATCAGCCATGGGGCAGAGATTCTGACCCTTGCAGAACTCTACTAATCACTAGCTGCAGCCATCCTGAAAAAAGATCCCTTTATTCCCACTCTCTGCCTTCTGCCCATCAGCCAATCCTCCATCCATGCCAGTACCTGCTCCTGAACGTGGACTTTTGCCTTATTTAGCAGCCTCCTTTGCAGCACATTGTCAAAAAAAGTATTCTGTAAATCCAAACAGATCATATCTACTGGCTTTTCATCAATGTGCTCTTTAACTCCTCAAAGAATTCAAACATATTTGTCAGGCATGATCTCTCGTAGACAAAGCAATGCCAATCAATATACGCTAGACGGTGGATTTAAATGCCCAACACCAAGAGTGGTTCGGCAGTAGTGATCAAGGTTGCGGCTGAAAGGACGTATCTGCTACACTCTTGTGATGATATCTGCCTTTAAAAGGGATTTCTTTTTGTGCTAATTCTTTTACGGAGTGGTGTTATTACCCTACAGCCAGAATATATGCTTCAGAAACATTGGGTAAACAAACTTAGTGCTCAGAGTGCTTTCTCTTTAAATTAGAGAAAACATAGAACAGGACAGACTCTTCGAACCGCGATGTTGCACCATCCTTTTATCTTATTCTAACAACTAAGCTATAGACCCTTCATCGTACTAAGTGCCTATCCAAGAGTCTCTTAAATGTCCCTAATGTATCTGACTCTACCACCACTGCTGGCATTGCATTCCACACACCCACCACCCTGGGTGTAAAGAACTGACTTCTGACATCTCCCATAAACCTTCCTCCAATCAGCTTAAAATTACGCCACCTTGTGATAGCCATTTCCGCTCTTGCAAAAAGTCTCTGGTTGTCCATTCTATCTATGCCTCATCATCTTGTACATCTTACCAAGTCACCTCTTGTCCTCTTTCGCTCCAATGAGGAAAGTCTTACTCAACCTTTCTTCATAAGACATACCCCCTAATCCTGGTAAATCTCCTCTGCACCGTCTCTAAAGTTCCACATCTTTCCCATAATGAGGTGACCAGATCTGAACACAATATTGCGAGCATTGTCTAAATCAGGGCTTTACAGAGCTGCAGCATAACTTCACGATGAACTCAATCCCCCTGTTAATGAAAGTCAACCCACCAAATGCCTTCTTAACAACTCAATCAACCTGGGTGGCAACCTTGAGGGATCGATGGATGTGGACCCCCAAGATCCCTCTGTACCTTCACACTGGCAAGAAACCGGACTTTAACCCTGTATTCAACCTTCCAAAATGAATCACTTCATACTTTTCCAGGTTGAACTCCATCTCTGACTTTGCAGCGCAGCTCTGCATCCTGTCAATGTCACATTGCAACCTACAAAGCCCTCCACACAATCCACAACTCCACCAGCCTGTGTGTCATCAGCAAACTTACTAACTCACCCTTCCACTTCCTCATCCAAGTCATTTATAAAAATCACAAAGAGCAGAGGCCCCAGAACAGATCCCTGAGGAACACCACTAGTCCCCAAGTTCCAGTCCGAATACTTTTCATTTACTACCACCCCATCTTCTATGAGCAAGCCAATTCTGTATCCTGACAGCCAAATTTCCCTCTTTCCTTTGCCTCCTTAGTTTCTGAATGAGCCATGGGGACCCTTATCAAGTGCCTTGCGAAAATCATGTGCACCACATTCACTGCTCTACCTTCATTAATGTGTTTTGTCACATCCTCAAAGTACATCTCTCCGACTCTAGGACTTGAATTCAATAAGGCTTGTGAGACATGATCTGCCCCTCACAAAGCCAGACTGGCTCTCTCTAATTAAATTGTGCTTTTCCAAATAATCATAAACCCTGTCTCTCCGAATCCTCTCCAATAATTTGCCCATTAATATAAGACTTACTGGTCCATAATTCCCAGGGTAATCCCTATTCCCTTTCTTCAAAAAGGAACATTTGCCACCCTTCAATCATCTAGTACTACTCCAGTGGACAGTGAGGACACAAAGATCATCGCCAAAGACACAGCGATCTCTTCCCTCACTTCTGATAGGAACCGAGACTATATCTGGCCCAGGGGACTTACCTATCCTCACGATTTTTAAAATTTCCAGTACATCCTCCTTCTTAACATCAACCTGCTTAAGCCTCTCAGCCGGTTTCATGCTGTCCTCACAAAACAACAAGGTCGCTCTCACTAGCTGGAGGTCAGTCAGCTCAACTCCAGGTCATTTCTACAGACAGTTCTCAGGATAGCGTCTAGGCCCAATCATCTGGGTTAGCACTGCCGCCTCGCACTGCCAGGGACCCGGGTTCGATTCCAGCCTCGGCGACTGTCTGCGTGGAGTTTGCACATTCTCCTTCTGTCTGTGTGGGTTTCCTCCCACAGTCCAAAGATGTGCGGGTTAGGTGAATTGGTCATGCTCAATTGCCCAGAGTGATAGGTGCATTAGTAGGGAGTAGGTGAATGGGTCTGGGTGGGTTACTCTTCGGAGGGTCGGTGTGGACTTGTTGGGCCAAACAAACAAACAAAAACAAACAAACAAACCTGTTTCCACGTTGTAGGGAATCTAATCGAATTTTCAGCTACTTCATCAATGACCTTCCCTCTGTCATAAGGTCAAAAGTGAGGATGGTCACCAATGATTGCACAATGTTCAGCACCATTCATGACTCCTCAGATACTGAACCAGCCCAAGTTCAAATGCAGCAAGACCAGGCAATGACCGGATCTTGACATTCAATCGTGTCACCATCACAGAATCCCTTACTACCAACACCCTTGAGTTTACCATTAACCAGAAGCGCAATTGGATTGACCATATAAATGTAATGGCTACAAGAATAGGTCAGACACTAGGAATACTGCAGCAAGTTACTCACCTCCTGATTCCCCAAATCCTGTCGGCCATCAACAAGGTGCAAGTCAGGAGTGTGATGGAATACTCCCCACTTACCTGAATGGGTGCAGCTCCAACACTCCAACAGCTTGACACCATCCAGGACAAAGCAGCTTGCTTGACTGGCATCACTTCCGAAAGCGTCCACTCTCTCCACCCTTGATACTCAGTAGTAGCGTGTACTATTTACAAGATGTAGAAACTCACTGAAGATTCTTAGACAGCACCTTCCAAATCCATGACCACTTTCATCTCGAAGGACAAGGGCAGCAGATATTTGGAAACAGCATCACCTGCAATTTTCCCTCAAAGCTGCTTTTAATTAAGACTTGGAAATATATTATCACTTCACTGTTAATGGATCAAAATCCTGAAATTCCCACTCTCAAGGCATGTGGGTCAACCTACAGCAATTGAAATGCAGCAGGTTAAGAGGCAGCTCACCACCACCTTCTCAAGGGCAACTAGCATTTGGAAATAAATGTTGGCCATCCAGCAATGCCCACAATCCACGAATGAATATAATTTAAAAAACTGAAGAGGAGATGGGACATATTTATCCCAAATGAAAACAAAATACTGGAGATGCTCAAAATCTGAAACAAACATAGAAAATGCAAGAGAAACTAAGGTCTGAGAAAAGAGATAAATGTTCAGTCCAGCATAAGTCTTTTTCTTAAAAAGAATGTGTAACATCCAAAAGACAATTGCTCATTGAATCATCTACTTCAAGATCATGACACCACTAACACAATGTCAAACTTATTTCCTCAACAATTATCTTGCTTCTGATAAAGACTTTCTTCACCCCGCCCTCTCAGTCTCATACTTCATTCCCAAAAGCTGCATTGCACATTTCTACACAACTTTCAAAATGCAAAAAGGACTACTCTGGCAAATGTACTGTTTCAGCTTACTCCCATCATATTGAACCAGTCTTTTACCCATCTTCTACTCTTCTTCTCTCCAGTCTTCACTCTTCTGTACTGGCAAGCTGCCATTGTGCTCAGTCATGTAGGCTCTCTATCTTCAAAGCTTCTATTTCACCACAAAAAGCATACTCCTTTCTGCACTTGCACTCACTCAGCCAAGAGCTCAACTATTGTTTCAATCAGACTGATCTTCTACCATCAATCTCTCAAATTGAACAGTTCCTCTTCAATATTGAAGCAGCTGTGGAACTTAAAAAATGTACTTGGTGATGTTGAACGCTTATAATCTCATTCCAGCCTCCTTGTTGTACCAACCAATCGTAACAGCATTCTTTCAAACTGATACTCAGAATTTCTTCAATCACGCTTCCAATTTCTACCCATCACTCACCATTATGAGTTCTGAGTGACTCATCCTTTCCTGGGCCAAACAATTATCTAAAACATTTTTAAAAAAGTATTCAGGGACTCGGCAAGATGGCTGCGACACTCTAGAACTGCTGTGGACAGCACTGCCTAACAGCCAAGACATCTGGTGTTTTTTTCCCATCTCTGACCAACTTATGTGGTGGAATTATTAGTTTAAAACCTTACAGAACACATTTGTTAATATTTGGAAGTGGGAAGGATGCCAAAGGGAAAAGGATTGAACAAACAGCAGCAGGGAGGACACTCCACTGCAGCACCTTTCACACCAGAGACAGCAGCAACAGCAGCCTCTCCTGAAACCCTGGGGACCTGACAAACTCTCAGGAATTGGCTGCAGCGATGGAGAGACTTACCTTTAAAGTTGGGACTGCGATTGACTAGATGCGTGCCCAGATCCAACCTATCGCATCCATGCTGCAGAAACACGAGCAGGAGATCCAAGGCCTCGGGGAGCAGCTGAAGGAGGTGGAGGGTCGAACTAAGGCATCAGAAGCTGCGATGGAGTCCTCATCCAGATGCTGGAGCGAGAGGTGCGGGACTATATCGACGTCCTCAAAAAAAATCGAGGTTGGAGGATAAGACTCTGAATTGTCAGGCTCCCTGAAGGTGAGCAGCCAGTCAGCTTCTTTGAAAACTGGCTGCCAAATTTTTTGGGCCTTCACATAGAGTCCAGCAGGCTTTGGGTTAAAAGGGCTTATTGGGTTACAATGCACAGCTCAGGGCTAGTGCAGTGCCCCTGCCCGGTCCTAGTGCATTTCCACTCATAAGGACAAGCAAAGCGATAGACGTTTCTAGATTACTGGAAAATGATCTGCAGAACACTGCTGTACAAGGGATCAAAAATCATGTTTTGCCAGGATTTCTCGGCAGCTTTAATTCGAAAGAGGAAGTCCTTTGATGAAATTAAAAAGAGGCTGAAAAACCTAGGCATCCATTACTTGAGATAGCCTGCAGTGCACCTGGAACATCAAGGGAAGTCAACCACCTGTTAAAAGGAAAAAAGTGCTTTCTAGCCTCAAGAGGAAAGGGTTGATATTGCTTTGTTGCAGGAAACCCTCTTGATGATGGGGAACACCTGAAATTACAACGGGGGGGGGGGGGGCGTTATGACCAGGTATTCTTTTCATCCTTTACTACTAAAAGTTGGGGAATGGTGGTACTTATCCAGAAAAATCTTCCATTCACATTATTAGAGCAGGTGAAAGATGAACAGGGACGGTTTATAATACTTAAAGCCCTGATATATGGGGAGAAATAAGGTATTTTAAATGTCTACTGTCCTCCGGCGTATCCCCTCAAATTTTTGATTAGTGCTTTATCTAAGCTGAGTGCTTTTAGAACACGGCACATGATGATGCGGGGGGGGGGGGGGATTTTAATTCTCTTTCAGATCTGACAGTGGAAAGGATGTCTTGTGGGCCCCCAACCATTTCTTCGCAGGCCAAGTAGGTGGTTGACTTATGCGTGGAGTTGGGGCTGTTGGATACTTGGAGATGTCTTCACCCTACCGGCAGGGACTTCACCTTTTTTTTTCAAACCCACATAAACGTCACACGAGGATTAACTTTTTCTGGCAACCACGGCCCTTCTAGATTAGATTATGGGTTATAAAATTGGGAATTTAGCTATCTCTGATCTTGTGGTGGTATATTGGGAGGTTAAGGCCAGGAATGAAGGGCTAGGTTTGCTGCACTGGCGTTTGGACCCTATTCTCCTTAAAGATTCCAAATTTGTGGAATACTTTTTGAAGGAGTTTCAGGAATTCTTGACTATCAACTCAGGCATGGGTAGTGGTCCATCTATGCTATGGGAGACCGCTAAGGCCGTTGCTAGGGGATTAGCTATTTCCTATTCAGCTAGCCGGAAACAACAGAAGGAGGAATAGCAGCATCTACTTGAGATGCAGTTGAAAGCCGTCGAGGCAGCACATTTTGCACGGCCTTCGGTGACTAAGCTACAGCAGATTACAGCTCTCCAGCCTGCCTCGAATTCAATCCTGACACAAAACTCAAAGAACGAATTTGCTTTTGCTAGACAAAGGCTGTTCGAATATGGGGATAGGCCAGGGAAATATTTAGCGTACCAGACTAGGAAAAAGCGTGCTCACCAATCCATTACTGCAATCAGAGACAGCGGTAGGGTCCTTACATACGATGCTAAAAAGATTAATGAGGTTTTTCTGAGCTTTTACTGAATTGTATCAGTCTGAAGGTTGAGAGGACAGGAGGGCTAGAATGGAGGCCTTTTTTAATAACCTGGACCTCCCAGGTGTAACCTTGGAATAGGCCTCTCTCCTTAATGCCCCTTTGACAGTTAGGAAATACAGGAGGCAACTAAGCAACTTCAGAGTGGGGAAGCACCTGGCCCTGATGGTCTCCCTGGTGAGTTTTATAAGGAGTTTGTAGGGATTCTGTCAGGGCCGATGTTGGAGACGTACAAACACTCCTATATGCATGAATGCCTACCACCATCTTTGAGACAAGCTAATATTTCCTTAATTCTTAAGAAGGGGAAGGTTCCTGAGGATTGTGCCTCATACAGGCCCACCTCTCTATTAAATTCAGATTTCAAGATTCAGTCCAAGATCCTGGCGCGGAGACTGGAAAAGGTGTTGCCCCATATTGTTAAAGAGAACCAGACAGGCTTTATCAGGTGCTGTAGGTCCTCTAATAATATTAGAAGGTTGAATATGGTCCAGGTTTGTCAGCAATGATCAATTCAGAGGTTGGTCATTTCCTTAGATGCAGAGAAAGCATTTGACCAGGTGGAATGGCCATATCTTTTTTTATGTCTTAGAATAGTTTGGGTTGGGTGGGGTCTTTGCTAGGTGGGTGGAGGTTTTATATAGCCACCCTCTGTCCGCAGTCATTACCAACAGGATGAAGTCTGGGAATTTTAGGATTGGTAGAGGTAATCGGCAAGGCTGCCCTCTCACCGTTGCCATTTATGTTGGTGACAGGGCCGCTGGCAGAGGCCATTCATCAAAATGTCCACATAGCCGCTCTGGAAGTGGGATCAAGGGCACACATGATTACACTGTATGCAGATAACGTCCTTCTGTTTTTAATTGAACCGGATGACCACCAAACCCAGTTTGATACAATGTATCAATTCATTTGGGGCTATTTCAGGATAGAAGATTAACTTTGCAAAGTTGAAGGCGATGCCTTTGGGGAACCTTAAGGATTTGCCAGAAGTTGAAGGTGGCCCTACGTTCCCTTTTAAGTGGTCACGGGCAGGATTCCGATATCTAGGCATTTTTATTACCCCCAAGTTTGATCTGTTATTTTGGACTAACTTTGCTGACTTGCTCGACAATATTAGGCGAGGTACCCAGAGATGGAAGGCTCTTCCAATTTCATGGCTGGGCTGCATATCTCTCATTAAGATGAAAGTTCTTCCTCGTTTGCTTTATCCCATGCATATGCTCCCCATAATGTTTCCCAGGTCAACGCTGCGGAAGCTTATGGGATGGTTTGGTTCCTTTGTCTGGTATCGTGGGCAGCCTCTCATCAAACTTATTAAATTGAGTTGCCTCAAGGAGGGGGAGGAGTTGATTTCCCAGACATCAGGAGGTATCAATTGAGTTCCCTGCTGTCCTTTGTCTGTGATTGGGTAGGTAACAATCCAAACTCAATATGGCTGGATATTGAGGCCTCCCAGGCAAAGCGCCCTCCTATTAATCTGTTGTTCATGGATAAGATGAGGACAGTTATGGACCACTGCTGGAACCCCACTGTCATTAGTACAGTCAAGGCATGGAGGGCGATGCGTCAGAGTGAGGGTTGTTTATCCAAGACTTTGCCACTTACGCCTATAGTTGCCATGCCAGGGTTCCGACCAGGGATGATGGACTCAGGGTTCAAACTATGGGCAACAAGAAGAGTTTCTAGTTTGGGAGACTTGTTTGAGGGGGAGGTTATGACGTCTTTTGTGCAACTGAGCCGCAAATATGGGTTGAAGCAGAGATCTTTTGTTTTTTTTCAGGTTAGGGATTTCATCCAGAAGACGACTATGCTTCTCACTAAGCCATATAAAGTCCGATACAGAGAGCTTGTTGCTACAATCCACAAGCACCCTTTCAGTTAGTGTCTTCTATTGCCTGCTGGTTGGCAGGGCCTGGCAGGATATTAACCGGTTATGTAAGGTCTGAGAGCAACAGCTAGGAGTGGAGCTCTCTTCTGAAACATGAGAGAACATATGGGAGAATGCTCGAAAGATCTCAATCTGTAATAGGACATGTGCTATGTAGTTAAAAGTTCTGTCCAGGGTTCACCTGGCGAAATTTAAAAAAAAAGGGGCATCTTCAGTGTGCCTCAAATGTAAAATAAGTGTAGGTACTCTTACCCATTGCTTCTGGACATGCCACAGGCTCTGTGTTTATTGGAGCGCTGTGGCGGGAGAAATAGAGAAGGTATTGAGGACCGAAGTCAAAGTAGACCCAATATGTCTCCTCTTAGGTCTACCGAATTTACCATCTTTAGACAAGCATGGGAAGAAACTATTTAATATTCATTTATATGTATACTGTGCACAAAAGAATATTCTGATGAACTGGGTGTCTGAGAACCCACTGGGCTTGCTGGGATGGCAAAAATTAATTATGGAGCACGTTCCCTTGGACTTTTTTTTAAAACAACAGACCATTTTTATAAGACATGGCAGCTCTACTTGAGTTATCTGGATATAGATTTGTCAATTATTGTAACTAGGGTGTTTGTTTAACCAGGATGGTTAGGTTTGTCAAGCCCTGGGCCCTGGAGGGGGTCTCCTGAGTTAATACGGGTATATACACAATGCTACTGTTCCTTTGTTTGGGAGCTTTGCGCCAAGCATAGCTGTGCTGTATTCTGTGTTTTTTTTGTGCTTTTTTTAAAATCTATTAGCTATTTATTTATTGGTGTTGCTTTACAGTGTTAGGGTTTGTTTTGTATTATAGGGTAGTTTAGTAGTTAATAGACAGTAGTTGTATTGTAATTTGTGTTTGTGTTTTGTTTTCTTTTTATTATACTGATATTTGTTATTGATTGTATTTTTCAATAATTTTATATGTTTGTAAAGTTAAAAAAATTTGCTAATAAATATATTTACAAAAAAAGTATTCAAATGCTCAGTGATTCCAAGTTATTTGGATCCTCTTCTTTTTACCTTTTTGGCTGCAAAAGATTCCATCACTTTCCCCCATTTCATTTTTATCCATGATGACAATACCAATTCCCATACTACATCTTTTTGATACAAGTTTACTTCAAGCAAGTTTATTTTTCCCCTCACCCCTGATAACAGATCCACAGATAACAACTACAATTTTCCATGTCAGGTCTCCCACAACAATGGTAAGGTCATTCCTATCCTCACCTCAACTTGTCCCTGCACTTGCTACATCACGTTCCGCTATTTTTGGCATTTAAAATATCTCCTTTACATTGAGGAGACCAATATGAACTTAATACCTCTGTTCCGGTTAAAAGTGTTCCCAAACATGAAAATTGCCAGTTAATTTCCTTCTTCATTCCCATGCTGACCTCAGTCTTTAATCCCTTCCATGATTCCAACTAAATTATCACAGCTTATTTAATTTATTCATTTAGCGTCAATTTTGACTCCTAATTCTTGATACATCCATACTCCCCCTGATGTTGTTCAGTCAAACACTTGGAGTTTCTACTAGGCTGCACTGTTTGAGTTTAAATTTATCAAAATCATCCAAATCAAATGGAAAGATTGTGCAACTCTTAGGGCAAATTACATCCAATAGAAGTGGAGTTTCTCTAGGTTTTTTGCATTCGTTCAAGAAAAATTATGCTAAAAGTTTGATTCTCCAAACTTTTTTTTGCCACAACATAGATCAAATAAATCATTGAGTGCTCCTACTAACTGCATTTGTTGTAAAGAGGTTCAGAAATTGAGGCCCTTTTGAGTACCAAGATAGTCAGAAATGTTACAAAGTCCTTAATTTATTAAGGAACTGCCAAATTATTAAAAAATATTCTGTATTTGTGTTTTATGAATATTCTGAAAGTTATTTCCAGTTGTTTAAAGACAGATTACTCCAATTTAAAATGTCAATTAGCGATAAAGCTCATTTTTGTTTTATTAAATCAAGTTGCACTCAAAATATTACATTGTTGAGTAATTAAGTAAAACACTTCTGCAAAAATACGATGGCTAAAACATTGCCCAATTATGCAGACACGTGGAATATTTTATATTCAGGGAATGAGCTTCGGCAGGGCAGCAGTTTGAGAAAATTTTCACTAAGACTATTTTGATCACAATTAATACTCAATGTCCATCTCACCCATAATCAGAACCTCACCTCCAGAGTTCCATTCAAATACTAAGATTTCCCACTATTATGCACTGACCCTCAATGTCCTCACTTTTCCTTTCATGCCTCTTGCTGTCCAATTCGACAAGGTACCACCATTCATTACCAACCCCAGACTCCATTTCAATTCCAAGTTTCACACACTTCTCAGATTAATTTGCCAATGTTCTTATTTTGCTCCAACAATGTTTCCCTTCGACTGCTTTCAACTACTGCAAAAACCACAACCTCCAGCTGATTTTCATTTCAGAAAATGAACCTAAAAAACTCAAGATTAATGAAAATAATGTTACCATTAATTGTTCAAAATAAGCTAAATCAAGATCCGGCAATAACAGGAATGTTTCTACCAGACAGTGAGCCTTTCTATTGAAGAAAGTTTGAAATACAGAAAATGTAGGTGATACTAAAAGGGAAATCAGGAACGCAAAGCCAAGGCATGGAATCAAGGAAAGTCCTATGACACTTTATAAGTAGAGTACATAAAAAAATGAGAGAATAAATACGGGATTATTGGAAATTGTAAAGTCAACATGACAGGTGAAATGGAGGATGGAGGGGAGTGTATTGGGAGGACTTAATTCTCAAATCAATACTTTTTGCCATTGTCTCCACAGAAGAGAGTATGCCAATAATGATGCTGAATTTGAGAAGGAAGAGAATGAAATATTGAATAGCAATAAAAAAAATTTGAGAAGTAGTTTTGCATCTTTGAGAACTGACAAATCACAAATGAAATATATCGCATTTTTTAAAGAGGGAAGTAACTGCTAAGACTCTAGCCATCATATTTCACACCTCCATGGCTTTAGTAGTTTGAGAGGAGTGGAGGACCATAACAGATTAAAGTTTAAGCAAAATGGGATAATCCAATTATAATTGGAATCAATTCTGAAGTATTTATCAATCTTCATCTAGCAAGTCTACACAAATTTGTCAAATGAAAATCATGTCTGATGAACATGATTAAGTATGAGAGGGGAGCAAACAGGGTTGTTGACAGCAATGCAATAATAATGAGCCAAGTGGATTTCTACCAAAGCACATGGAAAGAACATAGAATATAGAACAGTACAGAACAAGCCCTTTAACCAATCATGTTTGTGTTCACCATGATGCCATTCTAAACCAATTCCATCTGCCTGCACATGGTTCCTATCCCTCTATTCCCTACCTTTTCATGTCATACAGTCAAAGATGGCCTTTTGGCCCAAAGTGGTCCATGCCAATCAAAATGCCCACCCCTAGTAACTCCATTTCCCAGCACTTGACCCATATCCTTCTAACCCTTTCCTATCCGTGTATTTGTACAAATGCCTTTTAAATGTTAAACACACCCGCCTCAACCACTTCTACTGGCAGCTCATTCCATATGCATACCACCCTCTGTAAAAATGCTGCCCCTCGGGTCCCCTTTTATTATTTCCCCTCCAACTTTGAACTGATGACCTCTCGTGCTTGATTCCCCAACCCTGGGAAAAAGACTGAGTGCATTCACCCTATCCATGTATCTCAAGATCATATATACCTTTATAAAGTCCACCTCAGTAACCTATGCTCTAAAAGAAAAAAAAAACATTTAGCTTGTCCAATGTCTCTCCATAACTCCGACCATTGAGTCCAGGCAACATTTTTGTAAATTCCTTCTGCACTCTTTCCAGTTTAAAAATATTCTTCCTATAACAAGGTGACCAAACTGAACACAATACTCCCAGGTTCAGCCTTATCAATGTCCTGTACAACTACAGCATAACTTCTCATCTTCCATGCTCAGTGCCCTGACTGATCAAGGTCAGTCTGCCAAAAACCTTCACTACCCTGTCTATGACTCCAATTTCACAGAACTGTGTACCTGAATTCCAAGGTCCCTCTGTTCTACTACACTCCTTAAGGCCCTACCATTCACCATGAAACTCCTACCTTGATTTGACTTTCCAAAATGCAAACTCCATTTGCTATTTCTCGGACGACTTCCCCTTCTGATCAAGGTCCTGCTGCAATTTCTGAAAACCTTCCTCAGTCCATGATACCACTTATTTTAGTGTCATCAACAAACTTACTAAATCATGCCTTGTACATTCTCATCCAAATCTATGATATAGATAACCAACAGCAATGGGCCCAGCACTGACCAGAGACATTTCACTAGTCACAGGCCTCCAGATGACATGCATCCTTCGACTATTACTCTTAGCTTCCTACCATCAAGCCAATTTTGTATCCAATTTGCTAGGACCCCAGATTCCACGCAATCTAACTGTCCAGAGCAGCCTACCATGTGGAATCTTATCAAAGGCCATACTAGGTTCCATAAAGACTATGTCTACTGCCCTGCCCTCATCAACCTTCTTGGTCACTTCAAAGAACTTAAACAAATGCGTCTGTGTAATCACCTCTTAAACATGGCTATCACCTCTGCTTCTACCACAATCCTCGGCACACATTTCAGGCATCTACCACCCTCTGCAAAAAATTTGCCTCGTACATTTCCTTTAAAATTTTCCCCTCTCACCGTAAACCTATACTCTTGAGTATTTGACATTTCCACCCACCGGTCACAGACCTCCGGTCAGAAAACAACCCCGCACAACTACCCTCTGTCTTCTTTATATTCTCGCAAGATACGCAAAGGGATTCCAAACGATGGTGGCAAAATTACAAAGAATACCATAGGTGGAGAAAGTGACCAGTCTTTCAAAGTGGATAGATGACGTGTATCCACTGATGAACACAAATCACTTTTCAAAAAAAAAATTTACTATATTTCACTGAACGTATAAAACCTGGGTCACAAGAATGATCCATGCCAGCCCGTATTGCTAACAGGAAGGAGAACAAGATGACAAAAGCAGCAACTTGATCAACTAACTAACTACAGTCAAACTATAAACTGATCACGCTTAATATGATAATAAGTAAAGCGAACTTTTAGCCACAATATCATCTGAAAATTAAACTTTAAGAAATAAATTTAATTCCCAAACTATCTAGATTCATTTTGGTAACCTAAAATAATTCAACTTTTACCTTAATTAGTAGCAAGAATGTAGTATCTGTTACCACAGGGGGCAGTTAAGACAAATTGCCTTACTGCAAAATAATAGTCTTTACATGCAAAAGAGCAACATGCTTCTTTATTATAGAGCATTCAATGCCACTGGACAGAAGTAGTAAAAGTCCTTGTTTAAGAAAAAAGTATTATTTCTTTGGAGGTATCTCAGAAGCGGTTCATTAGGCCGAACCCCAGGATAGAGGGATTGTCTTATGAGCAAAGATTAAAACAGGTTGGGATTTTACTCAATGAAGGGGCATCAATTGAAGACTGAGATGACGAGGAATTTCTTCCGAGTGTTGAGTGCCTTTGGAACTCCTTGCCGCAGAGAACTGTAGAGAGTGTTCTTGGATATACAGAAGGCTGAGATAGGCAGATTCTTGATCGTACGGAATCAAGGGTAATGGGATAGAACAGCAAAGTAGACACGATGAGAGTCAGACTAGTCGTGATCTTACTGAATGGCAGAGCATGCTCATGGAACTGAACAATCTATGCATGTTCCTGTTTTTTATGAAAGGCTTTCCTCTTTCTTTTGTTGAGACAAATAATTAGCAGTCAAGTTATGCTAGAACTGTAAACGACACTAGGTAGACCACAGATTGGTACTGTAAGCAGTCCTGATCATTGCATTATAGGAAAGATGCCATTACTCTGGACAGGATGCAGAGGAGCCTTACTAAGATGTTAACAAATCCAGAATATTTTTCACTACAAGGCAAGATTTCATTCATTTTCCTTGGAACAAAGGCATGTGAACAGGGATTTAACCAAGGTACATAAAATCATGAAGGGCCTAGACAAAATAAGTGGGGACAACCTTTTATCTTAGCAGAGATATCAAAATTAGAATGGTGTAGGGGTATTTGGGGGAAAAGATAAGGAACTACTGTTATTACGCAGAGTTGGGTAGAGAACTAACTGCCTTAAAAGACAGCAAAAAAAAACCTCACCTTAACTGCATTACACCTTAACTGAAGATAACTAACTGCAGGCTGAAACCAAGTGTATGAATAGGATTTCAGGTTGAATATATTGACTGGCAAGGACACGATTGGTGAGACTGCCTCAACCTGTCTCATAAAATCTTCAAAGCTGAGATGCCAGAGATTTAAAATATTTCTCAAACTCCTATTTGCTCTCCATTGTTCATGCATTCTTTTAGCCTGTTGCTTGCTCCTACATCTCATACCATTTAACCTTGTAATAGCAACATTTCCAATTCCAGCATGAGTAAAACACACACTTCATACCCAAACTCCAGTGCAGCCCCATATTGCCCAGTATTTTTTATACTTTTCATCATCTAACGTCTTTTATTGACTATGGTTTACAATGTCCGAAATAAGATTATCACATTTGATGTATCACTTGCAAATATAAGTCATGCCAAAAATAAAACTACGGAGCCAAAAGTGTACCAGTGGAATTTCTTTTCATTTCAGAAATCATTTAAAATGTTTAGTTGTTTCAAAAAGCACAGGGACACAATACAGCAGTACAGGGTCAGTATATTTTAAAATATCACACACGGCATGTTGCTGCTGTGTAAAGGATATACTGTCTGGTTTATTGTGAGGTCCCAAAGGAGATTAGTAGCTACTACATAAACCCAAGTCAAAGAGAATAAACAGCAAATTGTCAACCGAAGCTCAACTCTTCAGTACTCAACAACCCATCCTAAATTCTTGCTGGATCCTTCTGCCTCCAAAGATTTCAAATATTTAGGCTTCTTTGAATAAACAACTTTTCGCTAATATCCATTTAATTTACTCACACATTGAAAATAAGTTTGGTGACTTGCCATACTTTAACTTAGAAGCAATGCCTATGTATAACATACAAGGTCTCTTCTACCTCAAAGCTCTCTTTCACATTTCCCTATATCATCTTCTACATACCCTCACAAATTCACAAATTAGTTGAGCATAGCCATTCAATCGAAGGTTCTTATCTAGAAATATTGTATAGTCCCACCCAATATAGTACCCAACTGTTTCTTTAATAATTCCCCAGAGTTGTGCATTCATTTGTGTACCTGAGAGGTCTATTTCAATGTTATAACTGTTTCTGTAAAGATTAAACTTGTTAGTATCAGTTCTAAAATAACAAGGGATCTTAATCAAATGGGCTGAAAAATGGCAGGTGTCCAAACTGGATAAAAGTGAGGAATTGCATTTTGGTTCAACAAACAAACTTGGATAGTGCTGTAGAACAGAGGGACCTGGGCTGCAAGTATATAATTCTTTGAAGTTTGTATCACATTTCGGCAGGATGGTTATAAAGGCATTTGGAATGCTTGTGTTCATTGCACAGACCTGTGAGCACAGGAGTTTTGTAGAGGACACTGGTGAAGCTTCTTCTGGAATACTGCATTCAGTTTTGGTCACCCAGTTATAGGAAAGATATTATCAAGCTGGAGACGGTACAGTAGAGATTTACCAGGATCTTGCCGGCTATGGAAGGTTTGAGTTATAAACAAAGGCTGGATAAGCTGGGACTGTTTTTTCCTCATTGGAGCATAGGAGGTTGAGGCACAACCTCATAGAAATTTAAAAGGTAATGAGGGGTATAGATAGTGTTAATGATAGCTGTCTTTTCCTGAGAATGGGGGATTTCAAGATGAAGGAGCACATTTTTAAAGGAGAGAGGAGAAAGATTTTTTAAAAATATGAGCATTTTCTTTTTTTTTACACAGTGATTCACAGATGGAACGAACTTCCGAGGAAGTGGTGGATACAATTATAAATGTTTAAAAGACATTTGGATAAGTACATGAATAGAAAAGGTTTGGAGCGATATGGGCCAGGAGCAGGCAGGTGGGACTAGCTTAGTTTAGGATTATGTTCAGCATGGACGGTTTGGACTGAAGGGTCTATTTCTGCGCTTTATGACTATGACCAGTCACCTTATCTTAACACAAAACATCAGTTTCTTCAGTGTTTCCTCACATATCTAAGAGGTGAAAACAATGTGTGGGTACTTTTCTCCTTTAATCAATATCCAGAACTGGACACATTATTAAAGGTGTGAAATGAGCAGAGCGTTATGTTGCTTGAGCACAACTTGTATTCCACGACTTTATTTGATTTGTTGTGATAACAAAACCAGCCCAGTTGCTGCTGAGAAACATTGAGTCTCCCATGAACCCTAGTTTTTGCAATTTTTTTAAAGCTTTAAATTGATGCATTCATGAGGTAGGATTCTGCTATTAATTCCTCTGTAATATACCTGGTTAAGTGAAAAATAGGAACAGAATCATAGAATTGCAATAGTGCAGAAAGAGTCTGCACCAACCCTCCAAACAGCACCCCAACCACCCTATCTGCACAACCTTGTACAGGCTGTTCTGCTGTAATGCGACTGTTGCATTCCTCTGCAACCTCATGCTATAGAAAATCGCGTATGGAAACCTGCTATAGAAAACTGCACTGTAGAAGATCACTAATAGAAAATTGCTATATCCCTTCAGCAGAAGGTTTGCACCATCCAAACAACGTCTACAATTCGTCAATCACGTTTTTGCTAATTCGCACTAGTGGAATGCACGTTACAGCAGAACAACCAGTATTTACCAGGTTAATCCACTTAAACTGCACATCCCTGGACACTACGGGGTAATTTAGCATTGTCAATCCACCTAACGCACACATCTTTGGACTAAGGGAAGAAATCAAGAGCACCAGGCAGAAACTCACAGACATGGAGAAACATAGAAATTCTACTCTGACAGTCATCCAAAACTGGAGTCAAACCCAGGTTCCTAGCACTGTGAGGCACTGTGCCACTGTGACAATACATTTTCATTTTCCACTTGTTATCCACTTTTACCTTGTCCCACTCATGTACATTTCAAGCAGTTTCTTTTAGTTTGACTGAATTATAGCTTCTGAATCCAAACCATTGTTCCTTTTTCTAATTTACATCAGTGATGATTTCAATTTCTGAGTCATCACCCCACTCGAAACTTCCCCTCACTCTGGTAAAGTTTGTCTGCGAGCTGTTTTTCTATCCTTTAATAACTTAATGATTCAACAATTTGTATCTTAAGGTGATAAGATTGAGCTTTTCTAATGACTTTCTGTACCTGCCCACTGACCTTTCTATGGATTATCATCCTTACTGCAGTGGAGAGATTGGAGTGTTCCATTGATCCCAAGAGTGATGCAGTCAGGAGCTTGCAACTCCTGGCAGGGAGGTCAGAGGGGAGGAAGCAGACAACACAAATCCAAAACAAGTCCTCGGCAGCAATCCATGCAGAGGATACTTCTGTGATATCAATGGCTGTAACAGAAGATGATGAAGGCCACAACAATAGAGAAACCCCCAGGAACAGGATCTGCCTTCTGTCAAGGACAGTGCGTCTGACATTCGACGACATTCACACGTAACAAGATATCCTGCACAAAGCATCTACTAGAGGAATTATTAGCATGATGGATCAGTGGTTAGCACTGCTGCCTCACAGCGTAGGGACCCGGGTTCGATTCCAGCCTTAGCTGACTGACTGACTGACTGTGTGGAGTTTGCACATTCTCCCAGTGTCTGCGCAGGTTTCCTCCAGGTGCTCCGGTTTCCTCCCACAGTCCAAAGATGTGGGGGTCAGGTGAACTGGCCATGTAAATTGGCCATCATGTTCGGTGCATTAGTCAGGAGTAAATACAGGGTAGGGGAATGGGTCTGGGTGGGTTACTCTTCGGAGGGTCGGTGTGGACTTGTTGGCCTGAAGGGCCTGTTTCCATACTGTAATCTAAACTCTCCCCTCACACAACACAAACTCTGCCAACAAATTGCTAAGAGATAATAGGGGAAGAATGAGAGATCTAGAAGTCTCTTGCTCCAGACTGGCACACAGGTAGAGGAGTATGGCTCAATCATTTTGTTCTTAGAATAGGAACAAGAGATTTTCAGCATCTTTCTTCCCAACTGAACAGCCCTCTCAAGAATCTACTCTACCTATACCACAATGAGAAAACAAAGTCTGTTCTGCACTGATGGAAGAGGGTGGAAGAGAGATAACCAGGGTTGGTGAATTCTTTGATTACTTTGGCTGCTTTCGCAAGGCAGCAGGAAATATAGAATGAGTTGATGGAAGGCAGGCTGGTTTGTGTGATGGGCTGGGCTGCATTCATTACTCACTAAATTTTTGTGGTCCTGGGCACATTAGTTTCCATACCAAGCTATGATGCTTTCTATACTTATACATTTACTCACTGAGCTGGAAGATTTGTTCTCAGATGTCTCATCACCGTGCTAGGTAACATCAGTGAGCCTCCGTTGAAGTGTTGATGCACTGTCCTGATTTCTATTTGCAACTTGGTCTGTTGTGGCGGGGGATATCATTTACGGCTCTTTTTCAGAGAGGTTGGTAAATAGGGTCCAATTCGATGTGTTTGTTGATGGAGAGTCGGTTTGAATGCCAGGCCTCTAGGAATTTCCACACACGTCTTTGTTTAGCTTGTCCCAGGATGGATGTATTGCCGTAGTCAAATTGGTGCCCCTCGTTGTCTGTGTGTCAGGATACTAGTGATAGTTGGTTGTGTCTTTTGGAGGCTTGCTAGTGCTCATTTATCCTGGTGACTAGTTTCCTGCCAATCTGTCCAGTGTAATGTTTGTTGCAATGCTTGCAGAATATTTGGCATATGACATTAGTTCTGCTGGTTATTGGTACCAGGTCCTTCAGATTCATCAAGAGTTGCTTCAGAATGTTGGTAGGTTTGTGGGCTAACATGATGTCAAGGGGCCGAATAGTTTGGTCATCATCCGAGATCACTTTAATATATGCTAGTATGACTTGAGTCGCTGGGCATGTTGTGTCTTCTTGCTTAGGTTTGTTGTAGAAAAATGGGCAGACTGTGCTTATTTGGCACCCATTGTTCTTGAGTACTTTGCAGTGGTGTTTTTCTTCAGCATCTTGTGCTTCCTGGGTGCTGCAATGTGTTGTGGCTTGTTTAAATAATGTCCTGAAGCAGCTCAAACCCGCCAAACCCAGCAACATCCTTGTAAATCTTTTCTGAACCATTTCAAGTATCACAACATCCTTCCCATAGGAGGGAGGCCCGAACTGTACACAATATTCGAAAAGTGGCCTAACCAATGTCCTGTACAGCCGCAACATGACCTCCCAACCCCTATATTCAAAGCTCTGACCAAAAGCATACGAAACGCCTTCTTCATTATCCTATCTAACTGCAACTCCACTTTCAAGGAACTATGAACTCACACTCTTTGCTCCCCAGGATCTTACCATTAAGTGTAAGTCCCTGCCCTGATGCCTTTCCAAACTTTAGCACCTCACATTTATGTAAATTAAACTCCATCTTCCATTCCTTAGCCCATCTGATCAGGATCTCATTATACTATGAGGAGCCTTCTTTGCTGTCCACTACACCTCCAATTTTAATTAGCCTTCCGAGAAATTAGAGGTATTGGTGTGCTTTCTTAACTGTAACATTGATGTCGATGCATAGATTGTGCGTGATATTATTCAAGAAATTTGAAAGTCTCAACCACCTCCACCTCAGCACTATTGATACAGTCAAGTGCCACTCCACTCCCTGATGTTGATAACCAGCTCCTTCATTCTGCTGACATTGAGGGAGACATTGTCATCTTTATACCATGCCATTAAGCTGTCTATCGCGTTCCTGTACTCTGGCCCACTACAGTGGTAGCATTAGCAAAATTTGTCATGAAGTTAGAGTTTAATTTGGCCACACAGTCATGAGTTTATAAGGGGCTGAGTACACAGCCTTGCTGAGCACCAGTTTTGAGGATTATAGCAAGACAATCCTTACCAAATGCAGTCTGCGGTCGGGAAGTCAAGGATCCAGCTACAAAGGGGGTGCAGAAAACACTAACACTTAACAAAACCTTCTTGCCCACTATTACCAGACTTACAAACAGACCTCTCATATTAGAGTTGAGCTTTCTCTGCACTTTCACTGTCGCACCATATTCTGCATTCTGTTCTAATACCCTGGCATACCTATGTACTTAGGTATGTTGAGTAGGATTTGTCTGGATAGCATGTAAAACAATATTTTCCGCTGTATCTCAATACATGTGACAATAACAAATCAAATCAACGAGGCTGGAAAACAGTATCCAGCCAGGTCATTTCTCTGTGGTCTGGTAAACCAAAGTCAAATGCAAACTCAGAATTTGAAATGTACAAACCCACGTGGATAACAAGCAAAACAATCATCCAGAATGAAGAGCTGCCTTTGTTGTCAGTGAACTCAAGCACTTCAACATGGATATCGCTACTCTCCAGAAGACTTGAACAGAAGGCAAAGGCAAGTTGAAAGGAGGTGGTAGTGGTGACACTTTACAGTCACAGAGATGCACAGCACAGAAACAGACTCTCTGTCCAACTCGCCCATGCCAACCAGATATCCTAAATTAATCTAGTCATTTGTTAGCGCTTGGCCCATATCCCTCTAAACCCTTTCTAATATGTACCCATCCAGGTGCTTTTTAAATGTTGTAATTGTACCAGTCTCCACCACTTCCTCTGGCAACTCATTCCATACACACATCATCCTCTGCATGAAAAAGATACTCCATAGGTCCCTTTTAAATCTTTCCCCTCTCATCTTAAACCTATGCCTTCTAGTTCTGGACTCCCCCACTCCAGGAAAAAGACCTTTCTATTCACCCAATCCAAGCCCCTCATGATTTTATAAACCTCTCAGGACACCCCTCAGTCTCTGATGCTCTAGGGAAAATAGCCCAGACCTATTCAGCCTTTCCCAAGAGCTCAAACCCCCAACCCTGACAACATCCTTGTAAATCTTTTCTGAACTCTTCTGGAGAGGAAAACCCAAAGATGAACATAGGGTGCATGGAATTGGATTTGTCATCAAGAATGGACTTGAAAACCAACTCTTAAAGCTCCCTGTTAGCATCAATGATTATCTCATGATGCTTCTTCTATAGTTTGCCAAGAACCGACAGGCAACAGTCATGAGTGCCTATGCTCAAACCCTTGATGCCAGAGAGGCGGCAAAAGGCAGCTCCACCCTGTACACATACTCACCAACATTCCTAACAAAAATACAACTATCCTTGTTGGTGCACTTCAATACAACTGTTGGAAAGGAACCAGTTAATGTCTTCACTTAAGCATCTTGAAGAATTGCTTTCAGCCTCAACTCGACTCAAATCCTTTAAAAATCTGTCCCAGGTCAGGTTCTGATCCATCCTTCCATTAACATTAATGGAGAAATTCCCCCATTTTCCGTAACTGGAAAGCTTTCTCTCAACTAAAACTGACACTGACACAAGATTAAACATCAATCTGCAAGTACCACTTTCAGATGCCTAAAGGTGAGTCTTTGATAATCATGACATCTATGCTGATCCCAAGATCCTGATTTATAAAGCAATCACCCTTCTGAATTACTCTGAAATTTGCTCTACCTACAGACCCCATCTCAGGGCCGTTGAGAAGTACCACCAATTCTGTTTGAGATGGATTCTCTGCAATAGCTGGTCAGACATGAGGATTAGCATCAATGTACTTGAAGCAGCCAACAGCAACAACTTCAAGGCCATGATCATCCAAAACTAACTCTGCTGGGTTGGTCATCTGCTTTGAGTGCCTGAGTTCCAATTGCTAAAGTCAGTCATCTTTGTCCAGCATAACAAAGGCACTCAATGAATAAAGAAAAAGGAAGTGTTTCAAAGACTCCTGAAGCCTTCCCTCAAAAAACATTGTTGTTGATGCATGTTCAGTAGTGGTCAGTCCTAAGGCGCTTCCTGTTTGTGGTGAACATCAATGACTTAGAATTAAAGTGGGGGATATGATCAAGAAGTTTGTGGAGGACAAATTGGTAGGATGGTAATTGGTGAGAAGGGGAATTGTAATCTGCAAGTAGATACCAACAGACTGGTCAGATAGGCAGAGCGAGAGCAAATGGAGTTATAAACCATAAGACATAGGAGCAGAAATTTGGCCATTCAGCTCATCGAGTCTGCTCCTCCATTTAATCATGACTGATAGGTATTTCAAATGCGTTTTCCCACTTTTCCCCAGAGCCTTTAAATCCCTTAGCAATCAAGAACTTATCTATCTCCATTTTAAATATACTCAACGACGTGGCTTCCACAGCCTTCTGCGGGAAATGATTCCCACAGATTCACCATTCTCTACCTTAAGAAGTTTCTCCATTCTAAAGGGACTTCTCCTTACTCTAAGGCTGTGCCCTTGGGCTGTCTTCTCTCCTGCCAAGGGAAACATTTTCCCAAAGTCCACTCCGTTCGGTAATGTGTAAGTTTCAATCAGGTCACCCCTCCCCCACTCTTCTAAACTCCATCGAGCATAATCCCAGAGTCATAGATGTACAGCATGGAAAAAGACCCTGCGGTCCAGCCCATACATGCCGACCAGATATCCCAACCCAATCTAGTCCCACCTGCCACCACCCGGCCCATATCCCTCCAAACCCTTCCTATTCATATACCCAACCAAAATGCCTCTTAAATGTTGCAGTTGTACCAGCCTCCACCACATCCTCTGGCAGCTCATTCCATACACGTACCACCCTCTGCATGAAAAGGTTGCCCCTTAGGTCTCTTTTATATCTTTCCCCTCTCACCCTAAACCTATGCCCTCTAGTTCTGGACTCCCTGACCCCAGTGAAAAGACTGTCTATTTATCCTATCCATGCCCCTCATAATTTTGTTGACCCCTGTTAGGTCACCCCTCAGCCTCCAACGCTCCAGGGAAAACATCTCCAGTCTGTCCAGCCTCTCCTTGTAGCTCAAATCTTCCAACATCCTTGTAAATCTTTTCTGAATCCTTTCAAGTTTCACAACATCTTTCCGATAGGAAGGAGACCAGAACTGCACACAATAGACCAACAGTGGCCTAACTAATGTCCTGTACAGCCACGACATGACCTCCCAACTCCTGTACTCACTACTCTGACCAATAAAGGAAAGCATACCAAACGCCTTCTTCACTATCCTATCTACCTGCCACTCCACTTTCAAGGAGCTATGAACCTGCACTCCCAGGTCCCTTTGTTCAGCAACACTCCTTACCATTAAGTGTACAAGTCCTGCTAAGATTTGCTTTCCCAAAATCAGCAGCTTGCAGTTATCCAAATTAAACTACATCTGCCATTTCTCAGCGCATTGGCCCATCTGGTCCAGATCCTGTTGTAATCAGACATAACCCTCTTCGCTGTCCACTATACCTCCAATTTTGGTGTCATCTGTAAACTTACTAACTGTACCTCTTATGTTAAATCCTCATATGTTTAGAATTCAATCTAGAAATCACAGGAATATTTGGTGCACATACACACAGATCCCTGTAGGTAGAAAAGACTATTTGACTGGAGAGAACTTGACTGAGTAAAGAACTGGAATACTGCAGTGTTCTAGTTACCATATTATAGAAAGGATGTGATTGCACTAAAGAGGTTGCAGAGGAGATTTACCAGGATTCAATCTAGGCTGCAGGTCTGAGCTATTAGGAAAAACTGGAGAAGCTGGGGCTGTTTTGGTTTGAGCAGTGATGGCCTGAGTGGATTGGATAAAGGTCATGAGGGGTGGGTAGAAAAAGAATTCTTCCATTAGCAAAGCTGTCATTTACCAGGGACACAGCCTTCTAATGCTTGTCTTAAACTTAAGAGGAGAATTGATGGGAAAGGTTTAATAGCAATAAAAAGGTTGACTGTTTTTTTTTTGGAGAGAGATGTTAGCAAATTTAAAGGAGAGAAGGACAGCAAGTGAAAAAAGAGAACAAATAGTAATCGGCAAAGATTGGGATGAGGGGTGGAAGTTGAGCAGTTATCAAATTAATGGGTATAGAATCAAGGGAACAAGTGATCACACTTATGAGTAAGATGAACTTTGATGTGACAAAGGAGAGAAACTACAGAAAGATGATTAAAATATGGCAATGAAAGCCTTAGAAAACCTTTTGTCTGCTGACTTAAAGTGGAGGAAATGGAAAGAGTTGGCCTTCATTTAGCAACAAAGTAGCTCACAAATTCTTCCCACTTCTTAGAGATTGTGAATATAGGAAGCAGGGATAGGGATTTAGGATTCTGTACAGTGGAGATGTCAGGGGGAAACCTTTGCATTCCTGAATGATCTAGGATGTTGTTTTGACAGATATTCAAACGACAGTTTCCGTGGTCCAGCCAGATCTGAGAATGAATTGTCAACTGTATAGACAATGCTTTGAGTTAATGGATTAGAGAGAGATAGCAATGCTTTTAATGGAGACCATGACATCAAGCATGGAGGTGAAGATGTGAACGATCAAGTCAGCAACTGCAGAAATAAAACTGAAGTGCACATGTAACTTACTTGCAGGCAGATTAGTTATAGTCAGAGGAGGGGGGCTGGAAAGCAAAAAAAACTTAGTGGGACTGGGGTGACGAGCCTTGGAAAGAGGAAGCAGATAGAGATTGATACCCAAAGCTCAGATGTCCTTACCAGTGATGGCACAATCAGATTTGCAATCACAAGATACTAAGGCCAAAGGAGTGGTCATAGAGAGATTAAGGAGCAATAGGAAGACTGAACCTGAAAAATTAAAAGGCTGAAGTATTGAGATGGAATTAAAATCACAAAGGATAAGTAACCTCTTGAATCTGCTGCACTCAAATAATCTACAAGTCAATGTGGAACAAAGTCAAACATTTTTTGGGAAGTTTCAATACAAAACACAGCACGAATGATCCACATGGAATGTCACCACCTCAAAACAATTAGTAAAAGTTGCTGACAAGTTGTCTTGCCCAGTAACCTGACTGGTAAGTTTATCTAGGAGAATAATGAACATTAGAGGCCACACTCAGCCTTGGGCTACCTTAGGATAGAGTGAGGACTGCAGATGCTGGGCAGTCAAAGTCAAAAAGCGTGGCGCTGGAAAACACAGTTGAGGCAACATCCAAGGAGCAGGAGAGTTGACATTTCAGGCATTAGCCCTTCATCAGGGATCTCCTGCTCCTTGGATATTGCCTCACTTGCTGTGCTTTTCCAGCACCATAATTTTTGTCTTGTGCTAGCTTAGCTGATGAGAACACAGTGGATCACAACTGATGGGATGAGGAACAAAAATCTGATTACAGCATAGTTGCATTACTGGGAAATATGCCTGTGCAGACAGCAAATGAGGACAAAGTTAGGCCTAGACCCATTTTTCATGCACTCTTAATGCAGATTGCCCTTAAAAAGTAGCTAGTAACGTAAACTGACTGAGGGCTGCCAATATCTAAGCCAACATGACAGAGAGCCAGTAAGCATCGTCTGGCAACAGAAAAGGGAATCATTTTTCAAAATGCTCTCAAACGTACAGAAATTTTAAATGAGAGCTTGGATGTTCCTACATGCATTTAGAAATTTAAACTGGGAATGTGAACAAAGGCAATTGGAAAGTTGCCCAAAAAAGGGCATTTTTTTTTCCTCGAATTGAAAAACAGGTTGATGATAGCCAACCCAACAGGGCCCCACATTAATACAGTTAACACATTGCTTCTACCCAATCGTGATCATGTATTCTTACCTTCATACCAATAAAAATACAACAGTTAGTCAATTCTGTACCACCACCATAAAATTGAATTGAACTCTCATTTCCCATTTAGATATGCACTATGGAACAGGCCAAAAATGACAAAATAAATCTAAAATGACCAAAACAGGCTCTCAAAACAATGGAACAAAATGGAGTACAGGAAAAGCTTCTAGAAAATGCACAAGTTGTATACTTTATGGCGACTGACTGGCCAACCTCTTTCACTGTCTAATACATAGCTCCAGATTGACATACAAATTTAGCATTTCAAACCATATTCCAGTTATTAATAGTTTTGCCTACCAAAAAAACCATATATAAAATCAAGCATTTCCTTTGAAAGGTACTTTTTTTCTAGTTTGAATATGTTGCTTCTGTTCCATCTATGTAGATGCATTAATAATGTGTTGGCACCATCGCCTCTGAAGTTTCCCAAGGATATGTCCTAGACCTACAACATTCTCCACATTAAAATGACCCCAAGACAGGAGGACAGGCTGATGACACTCGGTTCTTCCTCACCATTAATTCTCTTGATTCAGCCAACATCCAGCCTGTGCTGTCAACTGATTTGCCCAACATCCAATTGTGGATGAGCAACAATTTCCTCCAATTAAATATCATAAAGACAAAAGCCATTGACTTCACAAACTCAATTCTTTCACGAGATTTCAACCCTATCAACAATCTCAGGCTAAAGTATCTGCAATCTTAGCATCCTATGCCTTGTCTATCTGCTCTACTCAGCCCATCTTCTACTGAAAAAAAAACTGTACCCGTACTTTAATGTGCTGTCCATGCTTTCAGTTAAGACCCCAAACTTCTTACTCTTAAGATTTGCATTAAAAGTTCGTCTACCCAATATCCCTCATGTGACTGCCCAAATTCGTTAAGGGACAATGTTAAAGGCATTTTATAAATGCAAGCTACTATTATTGATTATCTCCAGACTCAACTATGCTCAATGCTCTAGACTCAATGCTCCCGTGCCCTCTACCTGGCATAAACTTGGGCTCAACAAAAATTCAGCAGGACAAATCACGACGTGCATTAAACCCCACTTATTCAACATGTTCATGCCAGTTGACCAACATCCTCAAATTTAAAGTTCTTTCCTTTGCACTAAAATCCCTCAATACATCTTATCGCTTAAAGACCTTAAATCCTTCATTAACTTACTGTACAATATTATAGCAAATTCAAGACAAAAAATAATCTCTTGCATGGAAGTTACAACTGCAGCTATCATTACAACTGATGTAAAAGAAGCCGCAAGCTAAGAAAAGTAATTTTAGTTTGTTCAAGTGAATGCTAAATTCTCACCTCAGCCAATTAAATCATTAAATTTCCCTTTTTCAGAATATATTCCTTTCTCCCACCACCCACCCCCCTCCATCCCCAAGTTTGATGCAAGATTTTGTTCGGGGGGGAGGGGGGGAAAAAGAGGAAGAGTGAAGTCACTCAATTTTATGATAACTTGAGTTTCAAACAGACTACATTTTCGATGCCCCTATGCCATAGTATATAGGGGTAAACACAGATAATCTGTTCATTTCAACAAACAATATGAAAAACATTATGTTATCCAATTTTCAGTAGTCTAAACATTTAACATCCAATCTATAAAATTTACTAATCAAACTCTAAAGTTCAGAGAAAATTCCGTTTAACAGTCTCAAATGCTTTTTGCAGGTTCTGATTTCAATTTATGTTGATTGAGGCCTCCACAAGGCCTAGCTGGGCTTGAAGCCTAACAACCTTTTTTTTATTAAACAAACACCCGCAATCTATACCCTTTAAGAACAGTTCAACTACAGCAGACGGTTGGATTGTAGACTCTTAACGATCGTCACTGCACTGCTGTACGTCTCGCTCACATTATTGATGTTACAGAGTCGCTAATTTTCAGTTTCATTCACTCGCTCCCTCACTCTACACTGGGAGACACAGGCCTTAAAGGGCTCACACGAGCCGTTCCGTTTCGCAAAAAGGATAATCTCTTAAACAATCACATGAAATACCTTCCAAAAAACCCCCAACCGCTGGTTTTCTTAAGGTAATGTTTAGCAATTTTATTTTTAATTTTTGTTTAACATATTTTGTATGGATTACGTCAAATTCATTGAAACCTAATTGGAAACCAGACTTTAAAATAACTATTCATAACTAAGTTTTATTTTCCATATATTTAGATAACTATATAAAAACACTAATTATTAAGGATCTACAAGTTTGTTAAAACTGAAAATATTAGCTAAATGCGAGTCCCCTTCTCCAGCCATATATGCAAGTCCCCATCTGCAGCCGTTTGAGACCCACAGGTTCCCAAATTGAGTTTCTGTCAACAGTGGAAATGGTTTCTAAAAACAAATTTAAGCAACTCATACCAACCAATATTTTATCTGCCTTAAAGCAAATAAAAATAGTGCCAACAGTAAATAAAGCGTACACATGAAATGTGTTCAAAAAGGGTTAAATCTCAATTAATGGGACATCAACTATAGCCCTTAATTTAGAAACGGCATCATTATCTAACATTTTTATTATTGTATAATTGTTACCTTGGCGAATCCCCCGAGTGAGGTGACTCTGCTGTATAAAGCACTCAAATCCAACTCTCTCCCTCCGATTATTGGGATCTTTCTAAAGGATGTCCTAAAAACATTAAAAATAAGTCTCAGCTCCACATTTTTAAAAGGTAATTTTAAGTAATTGTTAAAAAGGGCACTTGCACCTTAAAACACAAAGGAATGCCCCACTGAAAGTTTGGGAAAATGTGTTATAAAATGTTTTATTTAATTGTTGCAAATATTGAATGATATATTCTCCAAGCTAATTAATGCTGGTGTTAAATTTACTCACCCCCAAAATGATAATTTTAAGCCGCTCTGAATTCAAGGTGAAACAACTGAAATGATTTTAAAAATCGAGATAAATGGAAGAGTATATTTAAAGTTCTACTTTCTTCCCACACATTGCGATGGATAAGCCCCCTCCCCACTCAACCTGACAGATAATTACAGCAACTGAGCAATAGAATGCAAGAATAATGCAATTCCAATTATGTGTTTTTTAAAAAAAAATGTGAAGATGAAAATTAGACAAGAATACTTTTTTTTGCCAAGAATTACTGCTGGCACATGGTGGTAAAAGACGACGAGAAAGGCAGCCAGTTAATGTTCAAGCCCCTCTGCTGCTCAACTTCCTTTCGCTATTTATACAAAAACTTTTTCAAAGTGAACATATTTCATCCTTCACAATAAATTAATTCACGGCGCCTGTCGCCTTTGCTCACTGTTCTGGTAACCGAGTGACAAGAGAAAGCCTTTGAAGGCCCCTGAATAAAACCACCACACACCTTACCCTTTCCCTCCTACAACTGTTAAACGGTTAATTCGTGTCTGTATTCCACCCCCCACCCCCTCCGCTGATTAAAAGTTGTATTTATTTTCTGCCGAAATATTTTTTTTTACCCTTTACTCCTGTGAAAGTGCCGCAGCTCATCCAGGAAACTCCTGCCAGTCCTCAAACCGCCGCTTTTACTCGGAGTTTTAGCCATAATAATCTTTCACAGGGAAAAAAAAACTCCCCAAATAAATAAAAAAAAAGGTCAGGGAGAGCTCCCGAGATAAATCAATCCTTATTTTTTATAGATATAGATATATAATATAGATAGATAGATATATATTCTCTCTCTCTACAGTCTCTCCTTTCCCATCTCCGGAGAGTCGGGCGCCGGAGCCCGAGCCATCGCCGGCCGCGACGGGAATTAAAGCGGAGCTTTGGTGGTGGGGGGGGGGGTGGGGGAAAGGCGGCAGCAGCAGCAGCAGGAGGAGGAGGAGGAGGAGGAGGAGGAGGCTTCGCCGAGATCAAAGCCCCCGGTACTCGCTCGGTGCCGCTCACTAGCCCGGGGAGGGTGTTATATATATTTTTTTCCGCCGCTCTCCTATAACAATCCTGCCAGCCTGTGAGGGGGGAGGTGAGATTTTAATCTCCTCATCACCGTCTCTCGCCTGCTTTTTTTCTCTCAAAGGGCCGGGGGTTTTGGCATGAGTTCGGCTCGTTTCTCTCCATCGGCTCCGGTTCTTTTTTTTTTGTCAAATTTATAGATTTTTTTCCGAAAGAAAACGATTCGAATTTTAATTTTTTTCAAATTTTTTTTTTCTTTTTTTTCTCTCTCTCTCTCTCTCTCTGTCTCTCTCCCTCTTCCCTCACAGACAATGAAAACCGAGCAGCCGAGCAATTACCCGCCAGAGGGGGGGTCCTGCAATTCCGCAAAACAGCCCGCCGCCATGGCTGCCCGGCCGTCGCAAGGCAGGCCGGGGATTGCAGTCCACGGCCCCGCGGCTAGGACGTTCAGGGGATAGGAGGCGCTGGGGGATAGAAGACTACGACTCCCAGGGTACACCACGCCAACTGCACCTGATGCGCAGGCCGCCAGGGACGCCGTTAAAAACGAGAGCGCACGCGCTTAGACGCGCGTGGGCTGTTGGGGGATGTAGTCTGTAAGCCGCGGAGGCGAGGTTAAAGGAACGCAGAGTGATAGCGTGGGTGCGTGAGCCTTCAGCGATATTGTAGTTTTCGTGTGTTTTGCGTCCTTATGGACAGACTGAAAGGGAGCAGCGCGGAGAACTACAAATACCGGCATGCAACACCTGCAGCTTGTTTATAGCCTCAAAATGGTGGTTTGCTGAGATGTTGTTGGAGCCTGTGTTCAGAAAGTAATAATTTCACTGAGGAGTGTGTGCGTTTTTGATATAGTAAATATCCCACAGCATAACTAAAACATCGCATATTGTCCTGTTGGAAGTGAGGTTCCTGCCATCTCCCTGAAAGTACAGGTAGAATAGAAGAGCTTACTACTGCTGTTGGATATTTGAACGCTTATGACAGAATAAAGTGATACTATTTTGAAGGTTGTCGATTACAGTTGGTTTATTACTTCAACTGTAATTTACAGGGATGTAAGCTATTACGATCAATTCTGTTACTTTTGTGTATTTGTGCCCCCCCCCCCACTTTAATGTCTTTCTGTTTTTTATTGACTTTGTGTACATTATAAAAAGCTGGTTGAGCTGAGGAATCGCTTCTTTTTGTTTTCCGTTCATTTTACTATTACCTCGGATTCTTATGTATTTCGGTTCTGCTTATTTGGAGTTCTCAGCCTAACAGAGATTGAACAACAGTATTGTTAGACGCAAGTTAAAGGAGCAAAATCACTTGAGTTGGAGATCTTCCGCTTGCTTATGCTAAACTTCAATGTCGACTGTACCGAAAAGTGATTGTCAGGATGATATTGACCACCTAGTCATACATTTTACAGTACAAAAGGATGTTCGTTAGTTCAGTTAGCTGCGCTGCTGATTTGTGAAACTAACGGTGTGGATTCAATTCCTGCACCAACTGTGATGGACTCTCCTACTCATATGAGGTGTGGTGACCTTCCAATTAATCCACCAACACGTTTCTCTCTCTAATGAGAGAGCAGTCTTGTAGTCCTCTGGCATTATGGCAACCTTAACTTTTTTATTACAGTACAACAGAAGTCTTTTGGCCTATTACCTTCATGCCGTCTTGCTGCAAAGACTATTTTACTAGCTCTATCACCATCTTTCCCTTTTCTCTGTAGCCCTGTAATTTTTCTTTGCATACCTATCTAATTCCATCTTGAAGTTGAAGATTAAATCTGCCTCACTCATGCCAGAGGTGCATTCCAATCTGACCATTCAACTTCAATATAAACTGAAACAGTTGATTTGGATCCACTGTTTGGATCCAAAAATTAGTTTGGATCCCATAATTCTTACAGCCAGAAGATGTACTGCTTTATACTTGTTTCAATTCTTGAAGACTGAAAAGATGTAATTGCACAATTGACTATTTGCATCTGTGTAGCTGAAGGTAACCGTATTAACAGATTATGTGTATCAGAATAAGAAACAAAACAATTTTACATGTTTCAGAGTTGTTGTAGAAAACATTAATTCCCCAAAATAAAATGTTGTGGCAATTCATTGGTCTCCTATTTATAGGCAAATTGGTTCCTTGTGGCTGATTTATATCATCCAGTTTTTATCAGTGATCAGATTGTAAATGATGGTATCATTAATATAGCTCTAGAAAAAAGCTTGATGAAAAGATACCGATTACGAGTAATGTGACTGAGAAAGTAAAGAACCTACAAAAGCATAATAAGAATTATGACCTGATAATACAACCATGTGGATTTGACTGCAGTATTGTAAGTTTAGGTTATGAACACGGAGGCAAATAACTTCTAAAAGTGCAGAAACATTGAAGAGCATACAGATATTCAGTGAAGATTTAAATCAAAATTCTTGCACTGGGTAAATGATTAAGGAAGGGATGTCAAGCAGATGAGTGGAATGCATTGTATCTTGCTTTACCTGAAACATGCTTTAATTTAAAACCAAAAAATGTCTTGAAATGTCCCAGGTTTGCGAGTGATTATTCTGCCTGTTAAAATGAAAAGTAATCTTGCTCAACAATGTTACGGACCACATCTTCAACATCCAAGCCACTGTAGTTCAGGAAGATAGTTCACCCCCATCTAGTTAGGTAAATTCAGACAGTAAATGCTGGTTGGCCTTGTTGGTGAATTTTGGATGGGCCACTTCCTGAGAGTGAATTTAAAAGAAAGTACTTGGCTCAGTAAGATCCAACATATTCTGATTTTATTTCATTTTAATTTAATAAATGCATGCACAAAAATGTTGTTGTGGATGAAAATGTAGTTCAGTTATCATTCACTGCCATTGAGGTAATTTATTTGCTTCAGTTCTATTCTTCCTGTTGCATCTTTTTGGAAACTCTACTGATTTCAAGCTAATAGACCAATACTAATTGTGTCTTAGAATTTATTTTTAAAGGTTATTTGAGAGGGATCCTATATAGTGCAGACCAAGAAAATACTGTTCAATGAGTTAAGTAACTAATGTTTCTCAAGCATGTAATTATTATTACATGAGAGTACTCGCTTAGTATGAGTTCAGTACCAAGCTCATGTTGAAAATAACATTTAGCATTTGCATGATTTGTGATTTCCTTGGAAGAAACAGGTGACTTTGGACATATGGTTCTCAAAGCTCTGCACTCCTGGGGTATTCCTTGTGTCTTGTCTGCATCAGTAGATTAACTAATAGAGATCAGTTGCAAAATTAATCAACAGTTTGATTAGCATTGTGCCATGTAATTGCAGTGACAATAAAAGGCAAACAAGCTTCATTGATCACCCCGTGTTTTTATTTTAAAAATGGGAGATATTTACTCTGGACTACTAGGGAGTGTTGAATCTAACAATTTATACAATAGATTCTGTTTAGAATGGAGTTGACTGGTTTACCATACAGAACAAAGCAAGTGCACACCCTAAATTTGTGCATATTGCTAAGTCCTTAAAATGCAACACATTTTTACTCTAACACCTGTTCCTTGGCGGAAGCATTAAGATGAGAAGACAGTGGGTTGTAAGTTATGTGAAGATCAATTTACATTTGAAAATAGATATGAAAGACAGACTGGAATCCAAAATAATGAATACAGGGATCTGCTATGGGAAATTCATCAAACTTCACTGATGCTGAAAGTGATATCTGCCAAATCCAAGTGTTTTTTTTATATATATCTGAAAGGAGAATGTTCATGTATCAATAGTCCGTAACATAACATGCATAGATTATGACTGAGCTGATATAAACCTTTGAAAGACGTTTTGAATAAAAAAACTTTAAAAATTTTAAGTCAAAAATCCTTTCTGGGAGGAAATTTATGTACATTCACTTGCATCTTGGCCTGATGAAGTCAACAAATATCTGTTGTAAAATAATGTGTATTCAATTTAAAATGAAGACTATTTAGTTACACTAGGCACAACAGTGTGGGCTTGAGAAATAAAAACCTTGCATGTTATTTTTCTGGCTATAATAGGACAAATGGAAGTGAAGTCAGTAATCTGCAGTCCTGGCTGACAAACGGGGATTGGAGTAGAATGCCACAGTCAACTATACCAAGAACCCAACATTTCAATGTGGAGTTTTTCAGGTTTTTTCCACTATCAACTAAAATGTAATTCAAATGTTAAGAATTGTTCAATACTGTGATGGGGTGGAAACCTCATTGGTGAAGTTCTGAAAGTTGGGAATAAATTTGGACGGCCTCAACATATGTAAGGACTTTGGAGAGAAAAGGAACATTTCAGATGGGGCTGTAGTTTGCTGAGCTAGACCAGTAAAGGATTTGTTGTTTTGAGAGTGATGATTTTGATAGATATAAAATTAAGGGGAACAGGAACTAATAAACCATTTATTATTTCAGCTAACTTGTGAGAGAGGCCCCCTTCAGTTAATGGCTGACCATGGGTTGCATCCTTATTGTTCTATCTTTCTGCTTCCCTGAAGCAATGTCCCTTGTGCCTGAAGAGACTATTGCTGGAGTGACGGTCCCAGTCGCAGAGGTCGCATCTGTATGTGGTCGTTGATCTGCTCGAGTTGCTGCATTCCTTCCTTGGTGTCTGCTTGTCTGCTGCAGCGCTCATCAGCTGCTTTTCCCCTGTTTTGGGGTGTTGGCTCAGGGTGCTTCTCCACCTCATGCGGCCAGCTGTAAGCCATTCCAGGGACTCCGTAATGATATCAAACACCTTCATGCAGACGGCCTTGTAGTGCACCCAGTGAGTCTCTTCCCGGATGGAAAGAGACATAGCAGATATCCTTTAGGATGCGGCTGTCCTCCATGCAGTGGATGTGGCCCAGCCAGCGCAGTCTCCACTGACTGAGCAGAGTGTACATGCTGGGAAGGCCAGTGTGAGATAGGACTGCTGCGTTGCACATATTTTTTTTTGCTCGGAAAAGGCAGATACTCCTCGAGTGGAAGCTATTCAGTCTTCTCTCCTGTCTGGCATATGTAGTCCGCATTTCACTGCCGTACAGCAGTGAACTTGGGATTTGTCCATACTTGAGTCGTGAGGCAAGCAAGAGTTGAGGCCGTATTCCTGATCCTCTTGTCAATTCTCTTCTGAGCTTCTAAGTTAGTTGACCAGTTTAGTGGGAATAGAGTCTAGAGAGCAAGAGATGAGGCACACGAAGTTCATTGAAGAAAGCCATAAGATTATTTAGGGGAGAAGCTGGGGAAAATATTAATTCAGTATGAGGGAAAAGGGAAGCCTAAGAGGATATTAGGCCTGCACTGTATGCTAGGAAAAGGGAGGGAAGTAGAAGAGATTGCTTTTTTAAAAAGTAAATCTTCCAATTACATTAAAATTCCCAATTAAAATTAGCTCCAAACACTTAATTGCAACTGGAGATTCATATCTGCATTACTATAGATTAGACTTCTTACAACTGGGTGCAATGTCAAAGGAAATTTGTTGACATTGCATATTGATGCCTCTGCTAATATAGCTGTTGAGTAGTCAAAATGAATTGGACTGATGGGTAGAAGTGTATGTAACAGGAAGTTTTTAGGTTTGACCCTGCCTGCTGCTTTCTGGAATTAGTTTGGAAAAAGAACTCTATAATGGAAGGTGTATCCACCTGATGTTTCCCTTCTAAAAAGAATCATCTCGATGAGTTAAGGGTAAAACCTATTTGTTCCTCAGCTACAGTAATTGAAGGAACTTTATAATGTATTTTCTAAGCAACTGTGCCTGCCAAGAATCCAAAGATGACCATGCTGAATTAGTGACTTGACCACATAGAGGCATACAGTATGGAAACAGAACCTTTGGTCCAACCAGTCCACGCCAACCGTGTTGCAAAACTAAACTAGTTCCACCTGCGTGCGCATGGTCCATATCCCTCCAAACCTTTCTATTCATTAATTTATCCAAATATCTTTTAAATGTTGTTTCTGTAATAGCTATGACATCCCAGTGCCCATGTTTCCATACATGCCCTGAGTCCAGCCTTATTGGAAATACCTTTTGCATTGAAATAAATGCATTTTCATTCTTCAGTTATTTTATTCTCTGACTTGCTTTTAGCTGTCTTCTTTAATTAGCTTGCTCTTTTCTGATTCCGAACCGTCCTCATCTTTTTTTTTGTTTTACTGTGATGTAGGAACCTCCATCCCTCCCAAAAGTTTGCTTCTCCCAAATAAAACTAGCAAATCTCTCCACCAGGATATTTGCCCCTTTCCAGTTCAAGTGAAACCCCTCCTGTCTTGGAAGGGATCCCAGTGATCCAAGAAACCGATTCCCTGTAGATTGCATCACCTCTTAAGCCATTGACTTATCTTCCCTCTCATTTCAATCCTTCCCTCACTAGAACTTGGCACCAGAGGTAAACCAGAGATTACTACTTTTGATATTCTGTTTTTAACCTTCTACCTAATCTGTTATGTTCCGTAATAATGTCATTCTTATCAATGTGTACAACATCCGGCTTCTCACTTTCGCCTTTTCACAATATGCTTGAAACGTGTTGAGACATCTTTAATGTGCTAGAAAATCAGAATAACGTACTTCAGAAAATTTTACATCATATCCTTTTGCCTTCAAGAATAACTCTAAGCCAGAGAGTATTACTTCTCTTTAAAAAGTGAGCTTCTGCGAGAAATACGACTTTTGTTTCCTCTTTTCCTCTGTTTTGGGTTATCTCAAGGGATAAACATGTATACTTCCATATTACTGACTGTGGAGTAATCAGTATTGCATCTTCATGAGTTTTGATGATGATAAATCACTAGTTCTGTATTTATTTGGCCTCCTTGGTAACTGGGAAATATTGTCTCTTATGGAAGCATAGATTAAAGGAAGTAGAGTAACAATGCACTTTGTCATTAAAACAGCAATGAAATTTAGCTGTTCTCTCCCTCCAGCCACACAGTCCTTTAAAGATATTTACACTGCTGCAATTTCTGACCTAGTGATAAACCCCAATTTTAATCGCTCCACCATTGATGACTATGCCATCAGCTACCCAGGTTCTAAGATCTGAATACCCTCCCTGTACCTCTCTGTTTCTTGTACTGTTTTTCTCTCATAAAATGCTTCATAAAACCTTTTTTGACCAAACATTTTGCTGCTACTCTAATTTTGTCTTGTGTCTGTGTCAAATGTTGTTTCATAACATTTCTTGATGCTTTATTATGTTAAAGGCACCATGTGAAATTGAGTTCTTATGTAGATATGGCCTTGTTGGAAATTGCTACTGGATTTTGTTCCAGCCATCTTTCAGGCATCACATTTCAGATTAATATGAACTGTAGTTGTATTTAATTTACTTGCTCATCCAAGGGAAATGTTTTAGTCCATGACATCATTACAGCTGGATTAAGTCAGGTGAGTTATGATCAGAATTCCAATAGCAACACCACTTGATTCCATTGAGATCCTACTGTCTACTGTTTTCCATTTGGGTCTGATGTCTTGTGGATTTCTGTAGAGCATTCTGCACAACATATTTTCCCTCCTTAAATCACCCTTGCAAATTCGGAGCACACTGAATTTCCCATCACTTATTTCATGCTACTACTGTGGACCCTCAGTGAACTTAAACAGAAGTTCCGCCTAATTCCTAAGAAGCCTATTATAATCTGAGCATTTAGAGTTCAATGGAACAGCAAGTTAGAAAAAGAAGTGGGGAAACAAAAAGTGACTTCATGGATGGCTACAGCTAAAGACATTTGGCCCATCATGCCTATACTGCCTCTTTGCAAATGTATTCAATTAAGTTTCCCCACTCTCACAGCTCTCCTTTTCCCTCATCTAATTCCATTTTGAATGTTAGCATTGAAGCTGATTCCACCTCTCTCTCTCGAACAGCGTACTTGTATCACAGCATCTCGATTTGCAAAAAAAAAACTCCTCTGGTTCTTTTGCTAAAATTTGTGCCCTCTATTTGCTAACCTTCAGTCATGGAAACAGTTTCTCCTTATTTATTCTATGAAAACGGTTAATCATTTCAAATCCTCCATCAAATCTTTTCTTGGATTCCTACGCTGAGAACAACCCCATCCTTTTCAGTCTTCTAATCCGGATGTCACTATAATAAGTGTGTACTGCGCCTTCAAAAAGAATTGACATTCTTTCTAAAGTATAATATCCTTGCTTTTGTTTTCTATTCCTCAATTAATAAAGCCAAGGATACCATATGCTTATCATTTTTTAATAGGTTCTCAATTTGTCATGCCTTAAAGATTTGTGTTCATAATCAAACAAGTCTTTCTGTTGCAGGATTCTTTTTAAAATTGCTCCATTGGTTCACATTGCTCTCTTCATTCTTCCAACCAAAATGTGTTACTTCCCAGTTTGCAACTTTAAAATTGATCTGTTGATTCTATCAAACTGCGTATGCGCTCCTGAAATCTATTAGTATATTTTTCATTATTTACTATATTTCTGAATTTATACATTCGTAAACTTTATCATTATGCTCTGCGTGTGAGGTTATAAACAGGAAAGGAGAGGTCATCCTGTTCTGAGTTTTCTATAGGCCTCCAAATTGTTCCAGGGATGTAGAGGAAAGGATAGCAAAGATGATTCTGGATAGGAGGGAGAGTAACATAGTTGTTGTTATGGGGCCTTTAACTTTCCAAATATTGACTGGAAATACTATAGCTTGAGTATTTTTAGATGGGTCAGTTTTTGTCCAATGTGTCCAGGATAGTTTCCTGATATAGTATGTAGATAGGCCAACAAGAGGTGAAACCACATTGGATTTGTACTGGATAATGAACCTGGCCAGGTGTTAGATTTGGATGTAGGTGAGCACTTTGGTGATGATGACCATAATTTGGTTATGTTTACTTTAGTGATGAAAAGGGATCGGTATATACAGCACAGCATGAGTTATAGCTGGGGGAAAGGGAATTATGGTGAGATTAGGCAAGATTTCGAATTCATAGGATGGGGAAGGAAACTGCAGTGGATGGGCACAATTGAAATGTGGAGCTTGTTCAAGGTACAGCTACTGCGTGTCCTTGATGATAAGTTATATACCTGTCAGGAAGGGAGGAAGTGGTCAAGTGAGGGAGCTGTGGTTTACTAAGAAAGTTGAATCTCTTGTCAAGAGGAAGAAGGTGGCTTATGTTAGGATGAGACCCAAAGGTTCAATTAGAGCACTTGAGAGTTACAAGCTAGCCAGGAAAGACCCAAAGAGAGAACGAAAAGGAGCTAGGAGGAGACATGAGAAGTCATTGGCAAATGGAATCAAGGAAAACCCTAAAGCTTTCTTTCGGAATAGAAGAATGCGTAGAGTAAGATTAGGGCCAATCAAGAACAGTAGTGGGAAGTTGTGCATGGAGTCCGAAGAGATAGAAGTGCTAAATAAATATTTGTCTTCTGTATTCACACTGGCGAAAACAACAATATTGTCAAGGAGAATAAAGATATAGGCTACTAGACTAGATGGGATTGAGGTTCACAAGGAGGTGGTGTTAGCAATTCTGAAAAGCATGAAAATAAGTCCCCTGGGTCGAATGGGATTTATCCTAGGATTCTCTGGGAAGCCAGGGAGGAGTTTGCAGAACCTTTGTGTATGATCTGTATGTCATCATTGTCTACAGGAATAATACCAGAAGACTGGAAGATAGCAAATGTCCCCTTGTTCAGGAAGGGGAGTAGGGACAATCCTGGCAATTGTAGACCAGTAAGCTTTACTTCAGATGTGAGTAAAGTGTTGGAAAAGGTTATAAGAGATGGGATTTATAAATCCTCTAGAAAGGAATAAGTTGATGAGGAATACTCAACACGGGTTTGTGAAGGGTAGTTCATGCCTCACAAACCTTGTTGAGTTCTTTTGAGAAAGTGACCAAACAGGTGGATGAGGGTAAAGTGTTGATGTGTATATGGATTTCAGTAAGGCCTTTGATAAGGTTCCCCACAGTAGGCTATTGCACAAAATACGGAGATATGGGATTGAGGGAGACGTAGCAGTTTGGAACAGAAATTGGCTGCCTGAAAGAAGACAATGACAGCATGGATACAACATGGATACAACCATGGTGGTGGTTGATGGGAAATGTTCATCCTAGAGTTCAGTTACTAGTGGTGTACCGCAAGGATCTGTTTTGGGTCCACTGCTATTAGTCATTTTTATAAATGACCTGGATGAGGGCGTAGAAGGATGGGTTAGTAAATTTGCAGATGACATTAAGGTTGGACAGTGCCGAAGGATGTTGCAGGTTACAGATAAGCATAGATAAGCTGGGCTGAGAGGTGGCAAATGGAGTTTACTGTGGAAAGTGTGAGGTGATTCAGTTTGGAAGGAGCAACAGGAACAAAGAGTACTGAGCTAATGGTAAGATTCTTGGTCATGTGGATGAGCAGAGAGATCTCTGTTTTATGTACGTAGATCCCTGAACGTTTCCATCCAGGATGATAGGGTTGTTAAAAAGGCAAAGTGTGTTAGCTTTTATTGGTCGAGGGATTGAGTTTCAGAGCCATGATGTCATGTTGCAGCTGTACAAAACTCTGGTGCGGTCAGTTGTACAGTTATGGTCACTGCATTATAGGGTGGAATGTGGAAGCTTTGGAAAGGGTTCATAGGCAATTTACCAGAACATTGCCTTGTCTGGAGGGAAGGTCTTATGAGGAAAGGCTGAGGAAATTGAGGCTCTTTTCATTAGAGAGAAGGTTGAGAGGTGACTTAATTGAGACATATAAGATAATCAGAATGTTACATAGTATGGACAGTGAGAGCCTTTTTCTTTGGATAGCAATGGCTAGCACGAAGAGACATAGCTTTAAATTGAGGGGTGATAGATATAGGACAGATGTCAGATATGGTTTCTTTCCTCAGAGTAGTAGGGGTGTGGAATGCCCTGCTTGAAACAGTAGTAGACTCACCAATTTTAAGGGCATTTAAATGGCCATTGGACAAACATATGAATGTAAATGGAATAGTGTAGGTTAGATGGGCTTCAGATTGGTTCCACAGGTCGGTGCAACATCGAGGGTGAAAGGGCCTGTACTGCGCTGTAATGTTCTGTGTTTATATCAGGTCATTAGTAAGAATTGAAAAGCACTAATTCTTTCCTATCCCTTATGTTGTATCCATGCTGTCATTGTCTTTCATATGAGAGGCTTTAATTTTGCTAATGAGTTTATTATGTGCTACTTTGTCAGCTGCCTCTTAGGAGTTCCTGTGCACAGCATTAACTGCATTGCCCTCATCAAAGCTTTGGTTACATGATCAATTAATCTAATATCACAAATGGGATCACAATTTGCCTTTAACAAATCTGCGTTGACTTTTGTTTATTAGCCCGTACTTTTCAAAATGCAAATTAACTTTATCTGAGATTGTTGCCTCTGAGTTCCTCAACCATCGACAATAGGCTGATTGGCCTGTAGTTAATCCCTCTCCATTTCTTTAAAATAGGCCATAACATTTACAATCCTGCAGTTATCTGGTGTCCCACCTACATCCAAGTAGGATTGAAATCTTGTGGCTACAGCTTCCCTAATTTTACCTCTTACTTTCCTCAATTTAATAATTGACGATGCTTCTCACCAAACCAGGAGACTTTTCTACTTAGAAGACTGTCAACTCTTCAGATGCATCCTATTATTTTTTATCCTGTGTAATATATTCTATCGCTTCCTGTGTTACTGTTATTTAAACAGCACTCCCTTCTGTGGTGAAAGCAACTGCAGTGTAGTTATTTATGCCTCTTGCTTCCACAAGGTCTTCTGTTTCGTTGATAAGACTGTAAGAATTAGGAACAGAACTAAGCTATTCCCTCAAGCCTACTGCACCCTTCAATAAAATGATGGCTTATTGGACAGTATCCATTTTCCTGCTGTTACCCCATAACCGTTCATTCTCTGACTGATCAATAATCGATCAATCTCAGCCTTAAATATACACAAGGAATCTGCCCGCCCCAGCTCTCTCTGACAAGAAGTTCCAAAGACACTCAACCCTCTAAGAGAAGAAATTCTACCTCCTCTCAGTTTTAAATTGGTGTCCCTTCATTTTGAGACAATGCCCTCTAACCCTAGACTATCTCATGAGAGGGAAATATTTTCTCAGCATTTACACAATGAAGCCCCTTAGGACTTCTGTATATTTCAATGAGATCACCTCTCATTCTTCTGAATTCAATGTGTAGAATTAGATTAGATTAGATTACTTACAGTGTGGAAACAGGCCCTTCGGCCCAACAAGTCCACACCGCCCCGCCGAAGCGCAACCCACCCATACCCCTACATCTACATCTACCCCTTACCTAACACTACGGGCAATTTAGCATGGCCAATTCACCTGACCTGCACATCTTTGGACTGTGGGAGGAAACTGGAGCACCCGGAGGAAACCCACGCAGACACAGGGAGAACGTGCAAACTCCACACAGAGAGTCGCTTGAGGCGGGAATTGAACCCAGGTCTCTGGTGCTGTGAGGCAGCAGTGCTAACCACTGTGCCACCGTGCTGCCCACAAGGAATCTGCCCGCCCCAGCTCCAACTAGCAATTAAACTTTACTTGTAAGACAATCCCCTCACACCAGGGGATCATCCATGTGAACCTTCTCGAAATTGCTCCAATCAAATAATATCTTTTCTTCAATTTACTTTTAGATGTGGTCTCACCAGCACTATGTACAGTTGTAGTAAGACTTCCCTGTGCGTAGACTCAAATCTATCCCACCTTATACTATTTATAAGATTGCAAAATACTTTGCAGTTTTCGTTTTATGTTAATAACTAATCTTTTGTCATACTCTGTACTTACCCCTCCTTCCTTTTTTTTTAGAACTCTTCTGTACTTTATTATAAATCTTGCAAAGGTCATGAATCTTTTCTGTCTTAACCTTTTTATCTTCAGTCAGCCAGAGAGCTTTAACTTTGGATGCTAATCTTTCCACCTTTTGGAAATATGCCAACTATGCCTTTGCTGCCAAATCTCCCCCTGCAAACCCCTCTCCACAAAACACTTCCTGCCATGACCTATTTGTGCACTGTTGAAATATGTGCAAGAATGCTCAATTGTCAAAGATCTGTGAGGAAAGGTGAGGGCTTGGCAAAGGCCAATAGTAAATCAATTTCAGGCAAAAATTTGTAACAAGCATAATGTACTGTGTACTTCAAAAAGAACACTACTGCATAGTCTTACTATGGCAAATAATGCATGCATTTTGATATTGTGGAAGCTGGAAGACCTATTTAATATAACGGAAGTTATAAGGCTAGACTTTTCGTCTATATGGCAGGTCCTTGTGGAATGTCCAACTTTCAAAAGAACACAAGAAAAGGAGCAAGAGTAGAAGATATGGCTCATTGAACTTGTTGTCCTATTCAATACGATCATGAGTGACCTTGACTCTCTCATCCACTTTCCAGTTGAAATCCTGCATCCTTTGATTCCCAGAGAGCCTTAAACATATTCAATAATAGAACATTTGCCACTCTCTGGGATAGAGATTTCCAAAGATTCACAGTCCTTTCATTAAAGTAACTTCTTATCCTCTCAATCCTAAGCAGGTGGCTCCTTCTCCTATGACTGTATGCTAGTGTGTTAGATTCCACAATCAGAAGAAATAGTCTCTCAGTATCTAACATGTCAAGCCCTACAGAATTTTGTATGTCTCAGTGAGATCACCTTTAATTCTTCAGAACTCCAAAAAGTATAGACCCATTAGTCAACTCCTCATCAGTTATGTGTGTCTGTGCAGCAACATAAAAATCCCCATCCAATTCATACACAAAATAGCCCTTTTAAATTACCATCCATACACAACCACACAATAACATTTAATCACACTTAAACTAATCACTTGCATGTTACAATAAATAATATTGGGCTTGTCTTTTTATAAAGAAAATTTTCAAACTGTTTTTGGTTGTAGACTACCAATATCAATACCAAGTTCTGATGTTTAATTCAACGGTATTTTGTTTCCTTTATTCTTTAAGATGTGAGCATCACTGCTCAGTCCTTGAACTGAGGAACTCACTGGACCATTTTGGAGGACAGTTAGGAGTTAAAACACATTGTGATGAGTCTCCAGTCACTTGTAGACAAGATGGTGGCAAGTTTCCTTCTCTGGTAATTTTGTAACCGAGCAGCAGGTAGGGTGATTATTGAAAGCTTGTAGATTGTCATAAAAATCCAACTGGTCCACTCATATTCTTCACGGAGGATAATCTCTACTTGTTTGAGCTTTGCAATCTGGGAACTAGGAAGCCCCGGTTTAAGTCCCACCTGATCAAGAGATGCGTAATAACATCTCTGAGCAATTGATTAGAAAATATCCAACACCAACCCTGACAGATTGATTAGATAATATCTTGACTGTTAATGAGGCACAGACAATAAATACTGTATTAAACGACTTCCTACCTCCTGAGAACAAAAGTATTTGAAGAAGACTGCAAATCCAACCTTGTCATCTCCATGTGAAATCATAGTGGCAAATACAAACTCATCTCTCTGTATTCCACAAATTGTTACTCATACTTTTTCAGGTTTTGAAAAGCAATACTATTCTTCCCAAACAAAAGTTATACAAACCATCTGCTTGTTCTTTACTTCAAAAGGGAGGTTAAGCTTTGCTTGTTCTAATCGGGAAGAACATATAGTAGATGAAAGGATCAAGTTATATATGGTGCATGTGTCAAAGGGAAACTTATTTTAGTAACTAATCTCTTTGATCCTCATTGATTGATTGTACATTGGTTCAATGACCGTTTCATGTACGTAAAAATGACCAGGTGATATAGCACTAAATTACCCCAGAAATTCTGTATTTCTTGCAGACTGAATCATTACCTTCTTCTGGACGGAACTTTATGATATCGGCAATGTAATCTTAGAGTGAAAGTGGTAATCTGCACTGTCATAGCATAAAAACAACATTGTTGCTTTGATCAGACACACCTCATCATCAAAAGAATTAAATGAGTACAACAAAATTATTTTTAAATTTCTTCTGTTTGAATTTTTGAAACGTGCTTTTTGTTCTTGGGATGTGGGAATCCTGAGCGAGACCAGAATTTTTTGCCTGCCCCTAACTGCCCTTCAGAAGATGGTGGTGAGCTGCTTTCTCCAAATCCGCAGGTCCTCATGAAGTGTCCGTACTATTGGGAGGTGGCTGTTTGGGTGTTGTTGGAATGGTCTGATCTGGCATGTCATAGAGGTATACAGCACGGAAACAAAGCCTTTGGTCCAACCTGTCCATGCCAAACATAATCCCAAACTAAACGAGTCCCACCTACCTGCTCCTGGCCCATATCTATCCAAACTTTTCTTTTTACGTAATTATCTAAATGTCTTCTAAACATTGTAACTGTGCTTCCTCAGGAAGTTCATTCCATATGCGAACCAACCTTTGTGTAAAAACTTTGCCCCTCACTACTTTTTAAATCTGTCTCTTCTTACTTTACAAATATGTTCCGTAGTCTTGAACTCTCCATCCAAGGGAAAAGGCACCTACCATTCCCAGCTATACCCCTCATGATTTTATAAATGTCTACAAGGTCACCCCTCAATCTCTTACACTGCAGTGAACAAAGTCGCAGCCTATCCAGCCTTTCTTTATAACTCATACCTTCCATACTTGGCAACATTTTAAGTATATGTCTTCTGAACTCTCTCTGGCTTAATATCCTTCCTATAACTGAGCGACCAGATTGGACACAATACTCCAGGAGAGGCTTCACCAATGTCCTTAACAACATCAACATGACTTCACAACTCTTATACTCAAAGTACTGAGCAATGAAGGCAAGCATGCTAAACACCTTTTTCTATACCGTCTCTTTGTGATGCAAACTTCAAAGAAGGATATACCTCAACCCCTAGGTCCCCCTGTTCTACAACACTATCCAAGGCCCTACCATTAATTGTATAAGTTCTGTCCCTGTTTGGTGTACCAAAATGCGATGCCCTGCATTTATCCAAATATTCCATTATACGTCAAACTTGTACCTATTGATTGATTATTTGAGGGGCCAGGTGGTGATTTACTCACCAGAGAATTCCCAGCCTCTGATCTGCTCCTTAGTCATCTGGAGTTTGGCTAGATTGAATAATTCCAGGATTGGATTGTCTCTTCAGTAGAGCCCCGGATCAGCATGTTGAAATTGGCTGGAAATGTACACAACTATGGAAGTATTACATTATCAGAGATGCCATCCTTCGTGGGGAAAGAGGTAAGACCAACTGTCTTTTCAGATACATGTTGAACATCTACATATTAAATATCCAATGCCAATGTTGGAAGAAGAGCAGGAAACTTTTTTTCTGGTGTCATGGGATAATACCCCAGCTTCAAGCAAAAGAACATACAAACTGGACATTGAAATCATTGTTTATATGTAGAATGAATGATGTGTTTACCAGTATCCAAGTGCCTCTGATGAGTATCGTAGATGTGTTGCAATAATCCCATAATTGATAGGAATAGCCTTGTGACTGTAGCTTTATCTATGTTAGGAAAGAAGACTTGGAACAATATTTATAGCCTCTTTGTTTTTGCTTTCGGACAAAGGAACATAGGATTTGGGAGCAAGAGGTCTTTCAGGCCTACTCAGCCATTTGATAAGATCATGGCTGATCTGGTTGTGATCTTAAATCCTGTTCCCTGTCTGCCCCTTGACTATCAAAAATATATACAACTCAACTTTGAAGAAATTCAGTGACCAAATCCCACTGTTTCTGGGGGAAAGAATTCCACAGATCAACAATTGTCTGAATATGAACATCATGAGAGTCTGACTCTTGAAACACCCTTTGAGCACCATTTCTAGATCTTTTCAAAACATTTATTGTACTGTATTATGATTTTTATAACGTAGCTATTGTAAATAAATTGCATGAATCCTTCAGCTGGTTTGTGCATGATATTGTCTACCAATTCGAGAGAAGTTATGAATTCATTTTTAGGCCACAGAAATAGGAGTTTAACTAGGCAGAAATTGCAAGATTGCAGTACATGCTATGGTTAAGAAAACAACAGCAATAAAATGCTGTTAATTAAGACTTTTTTCAATTGTTTTCACAACTGAGTAGTTGTATTTGGAAAAGTCACTGACCTCAACAATGTGAGGGAACAATAGACAATTGGTGATAAATCAGCCTTAGTGTATTGACTGTATCACTGCCAATATTAATTTAATGCCTCAAAACTAAGTTTAGTAACTCAATACAGCATAACAGAATGGAAAGGAGCTGGTAACTGCTATATAAGTTTGCAGCACTTCTGTCTGCTCCACTGAAATCTATAGTTTCTACAAATTCTTAATACTGTCAAAGGAGGGGTGTGTCACTGAGTCTGGGTTCAGATTTATTACAAGATCTGAGTGGCATATGTTTAAGTCCCGAGCAAATTTATCTATATATAAATTGCAAGGTGTAAAATAGAAACCTAAGGCCTAAAATGGTGGGCAATGTTCACATAACCCAGTCTTGTTAGAAATGTGGAGTCTGCCACGCTGTATTGGGCTACTCCATAGTGTCCAAATCAAAGTAAGATAGTATGGGTACTAGAATTCTTAAATGAAAGCTGAAAATGCAGGGGAGTATCAGCAAATTTGATAGGATTTGTGTAAGGAGAGAGAGTTAACATTTTGACTCTGATAAAACTATCCTGTTCTGAAAAACCTGAAACTGGCATTAGACAGTGTATGTTGTTATTTCAGATTTTTCAGGAGCTCAGCAACCAAATAGGAGAGTAATGTACCTTTTATAGATGACTTGCTAACTGTATTCCTTCTCTTCTACATTGAAAGAATGAGCTGTTGCATGTCCGCCTCATGGCCTAGCTGACACTCAGCTTGTTAATATATTGGCCGATATTGAATCCCTCTTTCCCAGTCCAGACACATAGCTGCCTCTTAGTTGCAACTGCCCATAAATAAGGTTGATGGGCCAAGGGAAAAAGATACAGAAAACACTGCAAATTCAGCAGATCATGCAGTATCTTCAAGAGAAAGCAGTTAACATTTCGGGTCCAACGGACCCTTCTGAACTGATTTGTAGGTAGCATAAGGTTGGTATATTATTGCTAAAGTTGGGGTGGAGGGGGGAGGTCAGAGAGAGAGAGAGAAAACGAATAGCTGCTGATGGGGACTAATAGTAACTGACAATGGGTGTGGTAGCAGCCCATAGGGTGACAAGGTCTAATGTGTATATGTTAAAATTGTATCCTTTCCTACAAGAGGTTCCGCCAAGTCAAAACATCTATGTTGCGTTTCTTGAGGGAAGCGTCAGGGAGTCTTTGAAACACTTGCTTTGTTCTCCCCTCTTTTGTGTATCTTCCTTGCATTGAGTGAAGATGATTTGCTTTGGCAGTTGAAACTCCAGCATCCTAAACATATGGCCCAGTAGAGTTGGCTTTGGATGATTATGGCCTTGATCCTGGTACTATTGCTGCTTCAAGAACATTGATGCCTATCCTCCCAGCCAGCTCTGCTGGTATTTCTCAATGGCCCTGCGGTGGCATCTCTATGTACTGCAAAGTTTGGAGCCATAACAAGTGGTTAGAAGGATGACTGTGTTATCTACAGAAACCTTGATGTGAGGGTGGAAGCAGACATTTATCCTTCCACTAACTACTAAATCTGGTCATTGATTTCATTGTTGTTATTGCTGGTGCTTGTTAGACAGATATCCACTACTGCATTTCCTAATTATTGCAGTATAGTAAAAGATATTTAGATTTGGTTGTAAAGTGTTTTGGGATACCTGAAATAATGGGAGATACTATAAATAGTTATTTGTTCTGCAAGTTACGTTACAAAATTGAGTTAAGAAAATCCAAACTCTCAAGTTAAAGTCAAAATCTAAATGTGGCGTTTACTCATAGGAAACAGTTTAGATTTTCAACTTCATATCATTTTCTGATGTTTGTTTCTTACTTTTTTTTTAAAAAAGCAGTGTTTATGAAATTATATTCTGTATAAGTCAGAGAAAACTATCTTGCATTGGAAATTAGTGTGTTTGAATGTTCAGTGACAGTATATTTCAATAGCACATTGGCACATCAGTCAAGTAACACTGTCAAAGGAGTGCTAACACTAACTGGGAGGAGAAAACTGTTCATTGTAATCACAGTCACTGCAGGTGGAAGTTTAATACTGTAGAACTGATTTAATGGTCAGATTTTAAAAATTGAATTCCTTCTATTAACTAAGAATTATAAATGGCTTGAAGCCAAGTTATAACACTCCCTAGAATCCTTCTGTTACTGAGATTTAACCCGAATCAATCAAAACACATCTGGTCCATGATCAGAGTCTAAGTGACCTCTTTAGAATACAGGCCAAAACAGAGGGAATGATAAAACAGGTCATCAGTAACTAGCATAGTAAGCTAGTGGTTGCTATTGTGTTTAAAGCCCTGTGATTGGAGTTTGAAATCCAGTGAAAGGTTTCAGAATACTGCCTACTCTGTAGTGATCATATCAGTCAGTACATGAAAAGGCAGTGGCAAATCAACAGGCAAATACCATTCTTCTCCAAAAATGGAAAAGAAAGCGATGAAACGAGAAGTGAAAGTTGCAGAGAAAAGGGTATAAGTAATAGCAGAAGTGTATATGATGAGCACTAGTTAGGGTGATGTGTTTTTCACTGTCTGCCCTGATTCTAACAGGTATTGTTATACCATTCCTGGGCAATAGCTTTGGAAACGTCAGGCACTCTTGTTTGTGATGCAAACTTCTAGAATGAAACAGTCAACAGAAACTGGAATGAATATTACCAGCTGGTTTACTTTTCTATGCTAGAGTGCAACTATGAACTGAATGAGGAGGAAAAATGCCTGTCGTGGTAGGTTTTAGCTAAGTGATGGTCAGATTTATTGTGGAATTATAGATAAATCTGTCACTTTTTAATCTTTATTTTTGTGTTAACTTGTAAATCTGTCAATTGTGAAATTAAAAGTATTAGCAAATTAACCAAAATTCATGACTGATTCATTTAGAATTCAGATTTTAACAAATAATGCACACGCAGAGTTAGCCACAAATGAGATAATTGTGTATATGTTTAAATAAATCAAAGAGAGACAGTAGGAAGATATGCTCAACATGCTGTAATGAAAATTATAAATTATCTATTGTAGGCAGATGAATGCAGAGAGTGATTATGGAAGCAGGTAGAGGGGTAAAAGATGATGTAGGAAGACAAGTGCACAAGGTCACATCCCTGTCAAATACTTTGGAAATGAAGTCTCCATTGAGGAAAAAGTTGAATTTAGCAGGAGATTTGCAGCAGCAGTAGAGAAACAAGGGAAAGGATTGGAGACACTTTGTGAAGAGATTGATTGATTGATTGCAGGTAGTTGTTGGATTACTATAAATGTCTGGAAACTTACTACCATAAAGTCATGAAGGAGAGCAGCAAAGCTGAATGCAAGTTGGGTGGATAACTAATATTCTGAAGATCATATGGTTGTGTTGTGGAATGCTTTTATTATAGCAAGTGCTGAAAAGTATGAATCAGAGCCTTGAAGCAAAGAAAATGAACAAAGCCGACAGTTACCCACAGTCCCAATTCCTGCCATGGCCATCTCAGACCATATTAAGGCCATCATTTACATCCTTCGAACTTTTGTTTCCTCACTTCCTTCTGTACTCATTCCCTACTAATGGCTCTCAAGTCATTCAAATGTGGAAATGCTCAGTATGTTGATTTTGATGGAGTGCATACATCCAGGAGCATGTTCTCAAAGCTACTAACTAAATAGACCTGATATAGAGGCAACATAGTTCATGTAACAAGGCAGTTCTTGCAAGAGAGCAAGGTGTTAAGATGTACAACTATAATGAGCACATGCAAAATGAGGGCACAACACTTCTGGAAGAAGTCTAGAAAAGACTGAAGTAACACAACCGTTCCAGGTCTCCCAAGCAATTTTAAGATGGGAAAACTGGATTTAAGAATATAATTGCAGTCTTTAAATTTTAATCCGGTCTGTGTGTTATAAGCTACTTGGATAGAGGAGAATTAATGCACATTCTAAAAATAGGTCTAGGAAGTAGTTCTTACAGAAGCACAGATTTGAAATAAAAGCTGGATGAGAAAACATTTTAGTTCAACGAAACCAGTGGATGATTGGGGGTGTAAATACTCCTGAGTCAGAGGGTAATGGCCCTTGGGTCTCAGTCCAGACATATCATCTGGCCTGACAAGAACATCGAAGAGTGACATTCACCACAAAGATCACGGGAGAAGTTAAACTGAGGCCCTACTCACCATCTCCCATATACCTAGAGTCCACGACACAAGTTGAAGGTATTTACAAAAGTTTTTAAAATTCCAGTTAATGCTTATCGCTACATAACTTTTGTTTGTGTTTATCATTTCTTTAACAATTTTGAGAGATTCTGGGTTCCACAAATTGGCTCTGTGCTGACCAGACTGCAATAGTCTCTACAACTAAAAGATAACTCACTAGATGTGACATGCTTAGGATTTGTGGAGGTTATGAAAGGTGCTATACAAATGCATTTTAAAAATGTCACCTTTAATCTTATTCTCATCAAACCATATTCATCATCATGACTCCATGGTTGTTTATTTATTCATCTACTCAATTTTTATGGCCTTTGTTCCCAGTAAAAACATCACACACTTCCATTTACTCAATTCCAATTGCTGGAAACTTGTGACTTTCATAATCATGTATTACTTGGTCAGGCTCGAGATCTCCTGGACCTTTTGCTCCTTTTCCAAAAGGATCCTGATAGCTGTAGATTCCATCTAATGGTAACCATCTCAACCTCTTGTATCTGCCTTTTCCACCTCCATCTGAGACAAGTGCGAGCAATTCATCAATTTTGTAATGTAGAAGATCTATTCAGCTCACATTACTGCTTCCTTTTGCTCCCAAGCCAAGGTTGCCTCCTGCCTACCGAGTACAAAGTCACTCAGCCCCACTACCTAGTCTAGCCCTGATCCCATCTTGCTCTTATTTTTCTGTATCTGCCATTGATGCTGCCTCAACTCAGTCCAACATCTGGATAATCTCTCAACCCATGAAGGTCTTTAACATCTTCCTTCATTTTCTACTCTGTGAAATTAGGTCAGTTATAAATTGTTCCCTATCTTTAGGCAATATTTATTTTCATTTAAAAATGACCACAAAGGCCCTCTTCTGTAGCAGTGGTAGTGCCCATACCCCTGGACCAAGAGGCCCAGGTCAAGACCCACCTGCAATAGCATTTGAGCAGGTTAATTTTAAGTCACCATGACATTTTCATCATCTGTCCAAAACAATCCTAGACTCTTCTGTGACAATTCCACCTAACCCCTCTTTCCTCTGGTTCAGATCTCAAGCCATCTCTCCAATGACTCACTAAAGTACAGTTACTTCACTTTATACAGATGCTGGGACAATGCCAGAGTCCAGAACTCAGGATCACAGTCTCAGACAAAAGGGTCAGCCACTTAAGACTGTGATGTGGGGAAACTTTTCACTTGTTTGTAAATCGAATTAATTCTCTCCACAGATAAAAATATGGATATACTGTCTTGGAGTCGATCCAAAAGGAAAATCAGTGGATTTTTATTTGCTAAAGGAATCAAAGGATATGGAACTAGCGTGAGAAAGGGGAATTAACTGATAATATTGAATAGTGGAACAGGCTTGAAGAGCCAAATTAACAACCTATCCTGCTTCCATTTAAAGCCTCGTCAGACTTCACCCTGGACTAAAATGATCCGAAACAAAATCATAAATGTCTGTGCTCTTTAAATATATTGAAACACTGTCCTCCAAGCCCCAACTTTGTTTTTGAGATTGTCCTACTTAGTTCTAGTTTTATCTACCCAATTGTTACCACAGCATCTCACTTAATGGACTTTATGCACCTCTTGATTCCTCAAAGATTTATCCTTTTCCTCCCTAGGTGAGGCAGATGGAGACCAAGGTTGAAAACGCTGAACTAGAGTCGATTCATAGCCTTCCCTTTACCAGGACTACCCCCATTTCAATTCAATGGCAATACACATTTCTCAGCTTTGACCTCCTGCCACCTAAAGAATGGTTTTTTGCCTTTGAATAATCAAGTCGAGGGTTGACAAAGGCTGCTTGCCTAGTTTCCCACATCCATCTCAAAAAAATTCAGAATCTAAAATACATATATTAAACAGGAGCTTACAGCCAGAGTCCTACAGCATGGACACAGGCCCTTTAGCCCAAACCAACCAAAATGTCCAACCACAATAACCCTATTTCCTTGCACTTGGCCCATATTCTTCCAAACCTTCCCTATCCCTTTATTTGTCCAAATGCCTTTTAAAAGTTGTTAAATGTACCCACCTCAGCCACTTCCATTGGCATTTCATTCCATACATGTACCTCCCTCAGTGGGAAAAATGTTGCCTTTCAGGTTCCCATTTATTTTCCCCTCTTAACCTTAAACTGATGCCCTCTGGTCTTAGATTCCCTAACCCTGGGAAAAGGAATTCACCTTATCCATGCCTCTCGTGATCTTATACACTTCTATAAAGATTTCTTCTCCCACCCCCCTCCGTTTCCTACACTGGATAAAAGTCCTACATTGTCCAACCTCTCCCTATAACTCAGACTAGAGTCCTGGCACCATCTTTGTAAGTTTCTTCTGCAATCTTTCTAGTTTAATAACAGCCTTCCTATAGCAAGGTGACCAAAACTGAGTACAATACTCCACTTGCAGCCTCACCAACATACTGTACAACAGAAACACAACTTCCCAACTTCAATACTCAGTACACTGACTGATGAAGGCCAGTGTGCCAACAGCCTTCTTCACTGCTGTCTACCTGTGACTCCACTTTGAGAACTGTGAACCTTAACTCCAAGGTCCCCCTATTCCACTATACTCCTTAAAGCCCGACCATTCACCACGAAACTCTTATTTTGATTTGACTTTCCAAAATGCAAGACCTTACCCTTAACTATATTAAACTTCATTTACCATTTCTCAGCCTACTTCCCCAGCTGATACAGAACTTGCTGCAATTTGATAACCTTCCTCACTGTTCATGATACCACCTATTCTAGTGTCATCATCTGCAAACATTGTACGTTCTCAAATCATTGATTATAAATAACAAGCAGCAATGGGTCCAACACCAACCCAAGGCACACAACTCATCATAGACCTCCAGTCAGGCAAGCATCCTTCCATGGTTACCCTCCGCTTTCGATCATCAAGCCAAATGTGTATCCAATTTGCCAGCTTTCTCTGGATTCCATGCAATCTAACCTTCCATAGCAGCCCACAAAGTGAAACCTTATCGAAGGCCTTACTAAAATCCACATAGCTTATGGTTACCACCCTGCTCTCAACCACCTTTCTGGTCACTTCAAAGAACTCTAAAATTTGTGAAGCATAAAGCTATGCTGACTACTGCTAATCAAACCCAGTCTTTCCAAATGCATATCCCTCAGAATCTTAAATAACATAACTACCACAGATGTTAGGCTTACTGGTCGATAATTTCCAGGTTTTTCTTTGCAGCCCTTTTTGATTAAAGGCACAATATTCACCACCCTCTAGGCTTCTGGGACCTCATGATGCAAATAGATCGTCCAGGGCCCCTGCAATTTCTTCTGTGGTCTCTTGCAAGGTTCTGGTATATATCTGGTCAGAAATAGAAGATTTATCCACCTTCATACATTCTAAAACATCCAACACCACCTCTGCTGTGATACGGACCAAGTAAATCCTGTCTATCACTCCTGGCTCTGGATCCTGAAAATTAAAATTGAAAGTGTTAATACTTGTCTATCAAGCTGATCTGTCGCTTCATCACTCACCTATGTGTAATTTCCTCCCTAGTTCTGCAAGTTCACAATTCCTAATGCTTCCTTTGTCATGACCATGCAGCAACGGATTTTTCTCTGCAAATAATTCCATTTCTGCTCTGTGTTCTTCAAAGTACTTTAAAACCTACCTGCTTGACAAAGAGCTTGATCCTTTTAAAAAAAAGACTTATGCCCTTTTTATCTACATACCTAATTCTCCTTTATTTTAATTTTAAAAAATGTCCTCAATGCACCTTATACCATCTAGCTTAATAAACACCCATGGTAAAGCATGCCCTACGCTCAAGTATAAAAATTACTGGAACACCCCAATCCCTACATTCTACTCTTTATCATCCAAGATGATTTACCCCCAGAATTACATTTTATTCAGTAGATGTCAGTTATATCCTCAAAACCATATGCTGTACACACCTTCACATGATCCATCCCAGACACTTCCTTTCCTCAACTGCTGTTTCAATTTGAGGGACGGGTTAACAAATGTTCATTGTGAACAGATTCCTTCAAGGATGCCATTTTATTCTCCCACTTTCTCTACCTCAGTTAAAATTGTTGTGATGAATCAGTCTTCTGAGATGCTTTCCTTTCTTCTCAGATGATTCTCCCTCCACCATGGGTGAAGGGGCCTTCATTTATCTGACCCATTTCCTGCACCTCTGCTTTCATCCCTTCCCCTCCCTCCCAAAGCAATGACAGAATATATCCCATCTTCCATACTTCAACAGATCATTCTCTGCCTTTCCCATAACTTGCATGATTTCCTCTCCCATCCACTTTCCATCTTACACCCTATTCTCACCTTCTAGAACAAATATCTCGTTGCCCTCAGACATCACCTTCCGTGGCAAACAGCTGTTAACTTAGCGTAGCTTTTTAACTTCCTCTCTTATCCCTAAAGACATCAAACACTCCTTCCAGACAAAGCAGCAATTTATTTTAATTTTCAATTCTGAATGTTCGAGTCAAAATGCAGCCTTAGGAGATTAGGCACCTAACCACTTTGAAGAACCTCTTTACTTAACCTGCAAGCATGACCCAGAACTTCCAGATACCTTGCTCTTACGTATGCATCTCTTGTCCTAGGCCTGGCTTGCTATTGTTTTCCAATGACTGTCAATGCAAGCTTGAAGGACATTTTTTGATTCATTACTTTACTGCCTTCTGCACTCAAATTTAGAGTTTGAAGGTTTCAAACTTTAAACTCACCTCCTCTCTCTCCCCCATTCTCCAGTTGGAGTGATTTCATGATTTACTTGTTCTGACTGCATTATCTTATAATGTATTGTATCAATTTTGTGAATCATCTCAGCTACAGCTTGTTCCATCATGTGTACATCCAGAATTAATTAGTCAAGTATTAATTATTCAAGTTTTTATAAACATAGTTAGTGGAAAACCCCCAATATAGTCCATCTTCCCACTATGTCTGGTTAATGAGAATTTAGATAATTTAATATTCTCTCTCTGCCTTCAACACCTTTCTTGCAGTGAGATGAGAAGACTGATATAATAGTCAAAGGTGATCTTAATGTCTTGTGTGGATATATGTATATTTTGTCTTAATCCCATTTGTTATACTTTTTAAAATCTTTACCAGATACAACTACTTAAATCATTCAAAAATACAGCACGAGAAGACTCTTCAGTCTAACTTGCCCATACCAACCCGATATCCTAAACTAATCTAGTCCTATTTGCCAGGATTTGACTCATCCCTCCAAAACCGTCTTTATAATATACCCATCCAGATCCCTTTTAAAATGCTGTAATTGTACCAGCCTCCACCAGTTCCTTTGGCAGCTCTTTCTCAACACCACCCTCTGCATGAAAAAGTTGCCCCTAAAATTGCTTTTAAACCTTTCTCCTCTCACCTTAAGCCTATGCCCTATAAATTTTGGACTCCCCCACCCTGGGGACAAGACCATGACTATTTACCTTATCCACACCCCCTCATGATTTTATAAACCCCTCAGGTCAATGCTCAGCCTCCAACACACCAGGGAAAATAGCCCCAGCCTATTCAGCCTCTCCCTATAGCTCAAACCCTCCAACTCTGGCAACATCTTTGTAAACCTTTTCTGAACGCTTTCACGTTTCACAACATCCTTCTGGTAGCAGGTGGCAAGAATTGCAAATAATATTCCAAAGTGGCCTAACCAATATCCTGTATAGCCGCAACATGACCTACCAACTGTATACTCCATACGAGTGATATCCCAATAATTCAAGGAGGGTGAAGGGGCAGAGCGGAGAATTATGGCAATCAAGTAGAAGGTGCTAGAAAAGCTAAATGACCTGACAGATGGACTACACAGACTTTGAAGCAAGATAGCTGAACAGATAGTGGAAATGTTAAGGGTGATCTTTCCGGAATCACTAGAATCAGGGAGGACGTCAGAACTGGAAAAATCGCTAACATGACACCCTTATTTAAAAATGGAGTAAGGCAAAAGATGGAAAATTACAGACCGATTAGCCTAACTCCAGTTGTAGATAAGATCCTGGAATCCATTGTGAAGGATGAGATTTCTGAATACTTGAAAGTGTATGGTAAAATAGGGCAAAGTCAACATTATTTCATTAAGGAGATATCAAATCTGCTAGAATTCTTTGAGGAAGGGACAAGCAAGTTAGACCAACGATAGCCAATGAATGTTATCTAGCTGGACTTCAAGAAGGCCTTTGACAAGGTGCTGCACAGGAGGCGGAGTAGGATAAGGGCGTATGGTGTTAAATGCAAGGAGCTAACATGGGCAGAAACTTGGCAGTCTGACAAAGTGGGGATGAAAGGGTCCTTCGAGATGGCAACCAGTGACAAGGGATGAGTGTTGACATTACAACTTTTCACTTCATACATTAAGGAACTGAGGGTATTCTGGATATGTTGGCAGACAATACAATGATAGATAGGGGTCAGGGAGCATTGAGGTGGCAGGGAGACTGCAGAAGGATTTGGACAGGTTAGGAGAGTGAGCAAAGAAGTGGCAGATGGAGTACAATGTGGGAATGAGATCATGTGCTTTGGTAAGAATAGAGGCACTATTTTTTAAATGGGGAAGAAATTCAGAAGTCTGAAGTACAGAGAGACTTGAGAGTTCTAGTCCAAGATTCCCTCAAAGTTAACTTGCAGATTGAGTCAGTAGTTAGGAAGGCAAATGCAATGATGGCATTTATTTTGAGAAGACCTGAAAATAAAAACAGGGAAATACTTAGGTTCTAAAAGACTGGTCATACCACATTTTGAGTATTGTGCAGAGTTTTAGGCACCATATCTTAGGATGGAGATACTGGCCCTGCAGTGTGTTCAGAGGAGGTTCACAAGAATGGTCCTAGGAATATAAAGCTTAATACAAGGAACATTTGAGGACTCAGTGTTCGATGGAGTTTAGAAGGATGAGAGCGGGGAGAGGATCTAACTGAAACATACAGAACATGGAATGGCCTGGACAGAGTAGATGTTGGGAAGATGTTTCCATTGGTAGGAGAGAGTAGGACCAGAGGGTGAAGTCAGAGTAAAAACATTTTAGACCAAAGATCAGCCAGAGTGGTGAATCTATGGAATTCATTGCCACAGAAGGCTGCTGTGGAGGCCAGGTCATTGAGTATATTTGAGATTGAGAGAGCGAAGTTCGAGTATTAAGGAGGAGATCAAGGGTTACAGGGAGAAAGCAGGAGAATGGAGTTGAGATGCAGTACCTCACCTTTATCTAAATTAAACTCCATCTGCCAGTCTTTGGCACATCTGATCATAGAAGGTTACCTCAGTACAATGGGATCTTCGCTATCCACTACACCTCCAATTTTGGTGTCATCTGCAAATCTACTAACTATCTCTTTGTTCACATTCAAGTTATTTACATAAGTGACAAAAAGCAGCAGACCCAGCACTGATCCTTGCCGCACACCGCTAGTCACTGTCCTCCAGCCTGAAATGCAGCCCTGCACCACCCAGTCTTCTACCTTCGAGCCAGTTCCGTATGCAAATGGCTGGATTGCCCTGTATTTAGAGTTATAGAGATGTACAGCATGGAAACAGACCCTTCGGCCCAACCCGTCCACGCCGACCAGATATCCTAACCCAATCGAGTCCCACCTGCCAGCACCCAGCCCATATCCCTCCAAACCCTTCCTATTCATTCTCATCCAAATGCCTTTTAAATGTTGCAATTGTACTAGCCTCAACCACTTCCTCTGGCAGCTCATTCCATACACGTACCACCCTCTGAGAAAAAGTTGCCCCTTAGGTTTTTTTTAATATCTTTCCCCCTCATCTTAAACCTATGCCCTCTAGTTCTGAACTTCCCGACCCCAGGGAAAAGACTTTGTCTATTTATACTATCCATGCACCTCAATTTTGTAAACCTCTATAGGGTCACCCCTCAGCTTCCGACATTCCAGGGAAAACAGCCCCAGCCTGTTCAGCCTCTCCCTGTAGCTCAACTCCTCCAACCCTGGCAACATCCTGGTCAATCTTTTCTGAACCCTTTCAAGTTTCACAACATCTTTCTGATAGAAAGGAGACCAGAATTGCAGGCAATATTCCAAAAGTGGCCTAACCAATGTCCTGTACAGCCGCAACATGACCTCCCAACTCCTGTACCAAACACTGCCTTCACTACTTGCAACTCCACTTTCCAGGAGCTATGAACCTGCACTCCACAGTCTATATTTAAAAGGATTTATTTCAATTCAACTAAACCTAAATTATTACAAACAAACTGATAAGATCGAACCATTAGGATGGTTGAGAGCTGGTGTAACTCTGGTCTAATTATTACTAACATGAAAACAGACTCCATGTCAGTTTAATACCAACAAGGAACATTTGAAGAGGTTAGAGCCCAACAATAAATTCTTCAGGAACTTGGAAATAAAATGTTTTGGAGGTATAAGGAGGCACTGCTGCCTACGCGTTTGTTAGTTGTCACTACTGTCTTAGTGGCAAGTTGATGGTACCTTTCTGATTCTGACTTGCTTCAGGTCTCCCTCAGTTCTCAATCCAATGTGACCACCCATCTTATCTTTTCCTCATTTTAATGCTACATTCCTCCTTCAGTTTTTGCAAGGATGGAGTTTTAGGATCTTTGTTTTCCACATCAATATGTGACTCTTCTTCCACTTCAACTCACTGGTTATACCTCTTGCTTCAACTAGTTTAACTTGGGATATAATTTTAAATCACTATCACTGACCAAGGGCTAGAATTAGCCACTAACTTTATCTCAGCACCCAATTTTGATTTCATCATTGCCTTTTAAAGCATAACATTGGCCTGATCACAATTGAGGCAAATGCTAAACAACTCTCACCTTGTGACTACTACTATAGTACCTAGCTCTTCATTTTCTGGCAGAGTGTGGTGCCATTCACACAGCTGAGATCCCAAGTGATATGGCATGACGCAACCAGGTCTCCCTATTCCTGCACCAACTTCATTATTTTCTCTCCCACAATATTAACTGGCTAATATTCAATGGGTAAACATGGAATCATATAAAAGCAGTCCATAGATTGATAACTGGGGTTCAAAATGGTGCGGCTAATCAGGCAATCAAAAATGTGAAAGTGGGATGAGGCACACCATACATGACAAACATTACCAGCATGTTATCAGGTTAGATGCTTTTGCCCATAACCAATTACAGCATTTCTATCATTCAAAGCACCAACTGGGTGCGTGAACTTGGACTTCTGGGTGAATGGGACAGAAAGCATTAATAACCAGAGGCAGCTGATTACTAATTGCTACTAATTGATATCAAATTGCAGTTCTCAATTATTTTTAGTAGTATTAGGCTAGCAGATAGATTGTGATTTCTACCTTCAGTTTTTTTGTTAAAAATCTGGAGCTCTAATTGCATTGTAATACTGTGAATCCCTTGTTGTAGGTAATGAGGATTTACCTCAGCCACAACATTGGTGACCTGTGACCACTGGCGATTGGATCTCTTGTAAGTTATAGACCATGCTGTAAAACCCAGCACTTAAGCTATGTCACCATTTCAAGTGACTTGGTGTTTTTGGTTGGATGCAGCTCTTGAAAAGCAGCTGGATATCTCACCACATTAAAAATGCAGTACAAAAATGCCACTCGTCTTTAAGTTAGTTAGATAAAGAACGTGGTGAGACAGGGTGGATCATAAACAGGACAGTCCTGTCAAACTGACTGATCTGTTACAGTGTAGCAAATTTTATCCAATACTTTTAACTTGGAATAAATATTCACAGTGTAAGTGCCTTTCACCTCACTTCATACCTCATGCATGCCACACTTCATGTCAGGGATTCATGTCAGGCTATATTAATGTTTGTTGACGGCAAGACAGTTGCTCTTTTCAAAACATGCTCTGGATGTACTGGCAGGCAACATTCTACTTGAAGTCTTTCATAATTTTAGATGGAAAAATTCCTCCTTGTGCTCAATTTATTCACACATGCCATGCCCTGAAGTTATTAAATTAACTATTTAAATTCAGTAAAACCAATGGAAGAATCTCATACAATGTCCAGAGATCCAGGTAGACAAAGTCAATTTAAGATTTCAAACTTTATGGTAAAACTTTTTATTCTAGTTTTTCATGACCATTAACAGGGACACAGGAGAAAGCCAGGTGTTTTATTTTCTTTCTTGCAAGAACAAAGCAATCTCCCAGTTTAGACAAACCCCAAACTGTGAGCAGAGGCGAAACAGAAACAGGGTACTGCCTCTGTCCCACATCAACAATTAAATTCCTGATCTTATTTGGTATAATAACACAGACCAGTTATTTGATTACTAACGCTTGATATCAACTAGTCTCCCTGTTTCTATGCAAAAGGCATATATACAGTACCAACAATTAACATTTCCACCTTGATGCATTAATATACTTTTTAAAAAAAAGTCAGCCGTTCTTTTTCATTCGGCATTACACAGGGTGCCCTTTGTGGGAATAACAGTGATATTTGTTTTTAGGCACAGATCTGTTAGTTTCTGGAATAGGGTTCCAAGGCTGCAGTGCTCCACAGCATCAAACTTGTATTTAAAGATTTAAATGAAAGCCAGCACTCATGGCACTCGAGTGTTTCAGATTTTTTTTTTCCTAACATATAAAGGCAAATAAACTTACAAATTCAAATTAGCACTGATGTAAGATGCTGTTTGATTTTAAATCAAGCTCCTATAAGGTTGAGAGACTAATAAGGCTTCCTGCTTATTCACTGCCCCGAGCCTGTGCGTTACCTTTTTTGTATTTTTTTTGTTTTTGCTTCATTTTGTATTTTTTTTAAGCTTTTGATAAAAGCACAGACAAGTTGTAGAACTGAAGATTTGCTTGAAAATATAGATTAACTGTGTTCCATTTGGGACTGGGAAACACAGGGTAGTAGAGGCAGACTAATCTTGCGTAAACCCTCCCCTCCCCGAAGATACTGCATTGGGTAATGTGCTTGCTGGGGGAAGAGAAAAGAAATCAATCGATGACTCCAGCTTGACGAATCTTTCTCTCTGCAATGAATCCCTGTAAGTAATAAAACAAATGGTTAATTTCTCGACTTCTGTAGCAAACTGGTACAGCAGAAACAAGTTGATAAATTAAGACTTCAGATTTACAACTTTCATTGGCAAGAAAACTGCAGAGTTGACCTAAAATATAATAAAATTCAGGAGCTAAATTCTTCACACTTCAAAGCCACAATTGCCAAACTTTACACTGATCTTAAATACCTTGCAGGCTTCATTTGCAAGTCAAATGCATAGTAAATTTGATTTACAGCAGGAAGACTGGAGGTTGCCAAAGTGGTGCCACTGTTTTAGAAGGGCGGTAAAGACAAGCCAGGGAACTATAGACCGGTGAGCCTGACCTTGGTGGTGGGCAAGTTGTTGGAGGGGATCCTGAGGGACAGGACGTACATGTATTTGGAAAGGCAAGGACTGATTTGGGATAGTCAACATGGCTTTGTGCTTGGGAAATCATGTCTCACAAACTCGACTGAGTTTTTTGAAGAAGTTACAAAGATGATTGATGAGGGCAGAGCGGTAGATGTGATCTATATGGACTTCAGTAAGGCGTTTGACAAGGTTTCCCATGGGAGACTGATCAGCAAGGTTAGATCCCATGGAATACAGGGAGAACTATCCATTTGGATACAGAACTGGCTCAAAAGGTAGAAGACAAAGGGTGATGGTGGAGGGTTGTTTTTCAGACTGGAGGCCTGTGACCAGTGGAGTGCCACAAGGATCAGTGCTGGGTCCTCTATTTTTGTCATTTACATAAGTTATTTGGATGCGAGCATAAGTAGTACAGTTAGGAAGTTTGCAGATGACACCAAAATTGGTGGAGTAGTGGACAGCGAAGAGGGTTACCTTCGATTACAACAGGATCTGGACCAGATGGGCCAATGGGCTGAGAAGTGACAGAGTTTAATTCAGATAAATGCGAGGTGCTGCATGTTGGGAAAGCAAATCTTAGCAGGACTTGTACCCTTAATGGTAAGGTCCTAGGGAGTGTTGCTGAACAAAGACCTTGGACTGCAGGTTCATAGCTCCTTGAAAGTGGAGTTGAAGGTAGATGGGACAGTGAAGAATGCGTTTGGTATACTTTCCTTTATTGGTTAGAATATTGAGTACAGGAGTTGGGAGGTCATGTCATGTCTGTACAGGTCATTGGTTAGGCCACTGTTGGAATACTGCATGCAATTCTGGTCTCCTTCGTATTGGAAAGATGTTGTGAAACGTGAAAGGGTTCAGAAAAGATTTACAAGGATGTTGCCAGGGTTGGAGGATCTGAGCTACAGGGAGAGGCTGAACAGGCTGGGGCTGTTTTCCCTAGAGCGTCGGAGGCTGAGGGGTGACCTTATAGAGGTTTACAAAATTATGATGGGCATGGATAGGATAAATAGTCAAAGTCTTTTCCCTTGGGTGGGGGAGTCCAGAACTAGAGGGCATAGGTTTAGGGTGAGAGGGGAAAGATATGAAAGAGACCTAAGGGGCAGCTTTTTCACACACAGGGTGGCACGTGTATGGAATGAGCTGCCAGAGGATGTGGAGGAAGCTGGTACAATTGCAACATTTAAGAGGCATTTGGATGTGTATATGAATAGGAAGGGTTTGGGCAGGGTGGTGGCAGGTGGGACTAGATTGGGTTGGGATATCTGGTCGGCATGGACGGTTTGGACTGAAGGATCTGTTTCCATGCTATTCATCTCTATGACCCAATTGTGTTATGCAGACAAACACAATTGCTGAAACCAGAGACTTGGTCACTTCCTGAATTTTTGCCCTCTTCTAGTTCTGCAGAAGGCAGCAGATAAAGGTACCAAATAACAAAGTGATTGTCAATGCTGACTGTTGGCAGGCCATGAGACAGAACAATCGGGAAGAGGATCTTTTAAAGTCTTCCTCAGCCAAGGATACTATGACTAAGCATGATGTGACCACTGTGATCCCTCTGGGGTTTCAGTACTAAGGGGCCAAGCCTACACACTGCACCACATGCTAAACTTAAAATAAGTGTGCAATATAACCATGAGGACTACTTCTCAGCAGAAAAGATGACACCCATGAGATGATTTGTGCTGGGTCCTAAAAATTCAGGATTTTATTTCTCTTCAGAACAGAGTTATGTTTCTCAACTAATCTTTTTAATAGGGCTTCCAGGTGCTTAGGGATTGTCATCTGGATGAACTCTTAGTAGTTTGGTTTTTGAAGGGACACAATCAAACTGGTATCAGATGATTGAAGTCTCAGTCATCTATTTTTATGCTGATATCCCTGTAGTTTATAATAAAATGTCAACTCTTACTTCGCTTGTATTTCCCCAAGAGACCTCTCATACGTGCTCTGTCAAGCATACAGCATTTGGTTTCTGCCCAAGTTTGAGGTGCAATAGCTGTGTATCTAACTCAGAAAATAGCTCCAGTTCAGATTTTCAGTTTGCACTATAGCTGAAACAATATCCCAAAGCTTGGAGAAAGAATAGAAGCAGTTTCACACTCTTGCACCACTAAGGTCTAATAGAAAACACAATGGAGGGGATTAAGGGAGGCTCAAAAATCAACTCAACCAAAACATCCTGTGCAATCAAACGTTGTGGACTCATCAGCTTAGGGTCACAGACCTGGAAGTATATATGAAATCTGGACATCTTGATGCAAATACACATGTTAAATAATTGGGAATTAAAAACATGGAGCAACATTTACATCACAGGCAACTCAATCGTTGAGAAAACTACAGTAAAAACAAACCTGTGAAGAAGTTGCTAGTGCTGTTAAAATATTTGTTGTTATTGAAGGTAAATTTCAGCTGCAGATATTTTAGCAACTACATTGACAACTATTGGTTCATTCACAAAACCAACTGCTCTGTACTCAAGATCATATTGGTAACTGATGACAAGCTGAAAACTAGAATGTTTTTGAATCCCTAAATGACTGCTGTGATGCAGGTCAGGACAGGAAGACCAATCTTGTGCTGATTTACCTATTCAGCTGGACTGCCTCTGTGGGACTTCTAAACAAAATTCCAATGTTCCCCAAGTTATAAAGAGGCAGGTGACATAGTAAGGGGGTTGGTGATGGAATCTGGTTTCTGCTCAACTTCTGCCATTCGCTGGGCTTGCGACAGTTAAAAAGGCTATTCAGATAAGGTGCTGGCAACTTTGAAACTATATATTGTAGTGAGTGCCTTTAATATAGTTAAGAAATGTGAACCACAAATCAGTATAGGTTGAAACTGCACTTTTAGTTTTTAAAATGTCCTGAAAAATACAGGTTTGATACTGATAAGAATAAAAAGTTGAAACAATGCTAGTTTTGGCATTTCCACTGAGAGATAAACCTCATGAATAATCAAGCAACAACACGTTAAAGTCCCAGGCCCATTTGACCTGAATCATAATTGTGCTTTTCAGTAAGATTTAATAAAACAATCAAGTAATTGCAATGTTTTGGGAAAAGAGACAACAGTTTGGAGTCTTGATTACAAAACCATAATTCAAATCTGAGAGGAGCGAGAGGTCAGACTTGAGCAAACTATTAAAATGTAGGTTCTAACACAAATTACTCACGAGCATATCAACCACCTGATTAAAAGTTCTCACCGCCGTTACAGTATTCACCTTTGAGTTATCAGGTCCCTTTGGCTGGCGAAGCACGACCAGTTTTGGAGCGCTTGCGTCATCCAATGTGATGCTCTTCAAACGATGTACTAAACGGTCAGGACGTGGAGCTGCCACAGGTCGAGGGCCCTCACTACACACAAAAACAAAACAATCCAGTGAAACCTACTATATACACTAAACAAGTGAGAACATTTTTGCTTTGCACTCAATTTGCAAGTGCATTTTGACAGAACGGAGGGATTTAGGGAAGAGGCGTGCAATTAAGGGCTAGTCCTGGCTGGCTAAGTTAGAAGTCTACATAGTGCATTTCAAATGGAACCTTTTGTGCTTTCACCTTAAGGACATGATCCTATGGATAACATTTCACCTCAAAGACAGCACCTCCATAATGCAGCACCTCCTTGTCAATTAAAGTATCAATAGGGGGGTTTGAACCCACAACCTTCTGATTCAGGTAACACTGTATTGTGACCTCTACATTATTAAAAAAAAACGAATGTTTTGATTTTCTGAAAAAAAATCATGGTAGGTTGGTTAGCAAGGTTCAAATCACATGGAATACACAGGGAGAACTAGTCATTTGGGTACAGAACCAAATCAAAAGGGAGGGGTGGTGGTGGTGGTGGAGGGTCGCTTTTCAGGCTGGAGGCGTGTGACCAATGGTGAACCACAAGGATCGCTGTGGGTCCAATGCTTTTTATCATTTATAAAAATCATTTGGATATGAACGTAGGAGGTATGACACCAAATCTGGGAGGTCTAGTGGACAAAGTTTACCTCCGAGTAAGAGACCTTAATCGGATAGGCCAATGGGCCGAGGAGTGGCAGATGGAGTTTAATTTAGATAAATGTGTGGTGCTACATTTTGGAAAGGCAAAACAGGCAGGACTTATACACTTAATGGTAAAGTCCTTGGGAGTGTTGCTGAACAGATACCTTTGAGTACAGGCGCATACTTCCTTGAAAAATGGAGTCACAATGAAAGCCATGTTTGATACTCTTGCATTAATTGTAGAGTGCATTGAATATAGGAGTTGGGAGGTCATGATGTAGCTGTACAGGATACTGGTTAGACCATTTTTGGAGTGCTGCATTCAGTTCTGGTCTCCTTGCTATAGGAAATATGTTGTGAAACTTGAAAGGGTTCCAAAAGGACTTAAGGATGCTGCAGGGTTGGAGGGTTTGAGCTACTAGGGGAGGCTGGTGGGGCTATTTTCCCTGGAGCAAAGGATGAGGAGTGGTTTTATGAAGGTTTTACAAAATGAGGGACATTGATAGGGTGAATAGTTTAGGTCCTTTGTCCAGGATAGGGGAGTCCAAAACTAGAGGGCATAGGTTAAGGTGAGAGGGGAGAAGATTTAAAAGGGAGTGAAGGGACAATGCTTTCACACAAAGAATGCATGTATGGAATGAGCTGCCAGAGGTCGTAGTGGAGGCTGATACAATTACAAGATTTAAAAGGCATCTGCATTGATATAAGAATTGCAAGCGTTTAGAGGGATGGGGCCAAAATGTTGGCATATAGGACTAGATTTAAGATACCTATTCGGCATGGATGCTTTGGAACAAAGGGTATGTTTCTTTGACTGTAAGTTCTCTTTTTAAACAAAAAGAAAAACTGATCTGACTGTGCTCTCACTCTTCTATTAGAGTCAGAGTCACAAGAGGTGTACAGCATGGAAACAGACCCTTCTGTCCAACCCGTCCATGCCGACCAGATATCCCAACCCAAACTAGTCCCACCTGCCAGCACCCGGCCTATATCCCTCCAAACCCTTCCTATTCATATACCCATCCAAATGCCTTTTAAAATGTTGCAATTGTACCAGCCTCCACCACATCCTCTGGCAGCTCATTCCATACACGTACCACCCTCTGTGTGAAAATGTTGCCCCTTAGGTCTCTTTTATATCTCTCCCCTCTCACCCTAAACCTATGCCCTCTAGTTCTGGACTCCCCGATCCCAGGGAAAAGACTGTCTATTTATCCGATCCATGCCCCTCAATTTTGTAAACTAAGGTCACCCCTCAGCCTCAGACATTCCAGGGAAAAACAGCCCCAGCCTGTAGCTCAGATCCTCCAACCCTGGCAACATCCTTATAAATCTTTTCTGAACCCTTTCACGTTTCACATCTTTCCGATAGGAAGGAGACCAGAATTGCACGCAATATTCCAACAGTGGCCTAACCAATGTCCTGTACAGCCGCAACATGACCTCCAACTCCTGTACTCACTACTCTGACCAATAAATGAAAGCATACACTATCCTATCTACCTGCGACTCTACTTTCAAGGAGCTACGAATCTGCAGTCCAAGGTCTCTTTGTTCAGCAACACTCCCGAGGACCTTACCATTAAGTGTATAAGTCCTACTAAGATTTGCAGCACCTCACATTTATCGGAATTAAACTCCATCTGCCACTTCTCACCTGGTGCAGATCCTGTTGTAATAGTCACTGTCCACTACACCGCCAATTTTGGTGTCATCTGCAAACTTACTAACTGTGCCTCTTATGCTCGCATCCAAATCATTTATGTAAATGACAAAAGTTTGGGAAATTGGTAAAAAATAGGATTAAAAATTCACTTGTTAAATCAAGATGATACTTTCAAGGGTTTCAATTTCAAAATTTAGAATTTTAATCCAAATTATAGCAAATTTTTAGATCCACCTGAAATAATCTCAACTGCACCACAGAAAAATCAAGCAACAGCTAATAATGCTTCTGGGAGCACACTACACCAATGTCAGCCTGTGCACTGAAGCAAGTTTACAGAACTCTTACACTGGACAGATCCATCCTTGTAGATCCAAAACATTGTGCAATGGCAGTTACAGAAAAGATGCAGCCATGTGATATGCATGTGCAGCATCTTAAACTATTTTTGAATTTAACCACAAGCTGAATATTGTTGAAGTCAACCTGAATTATATCTTCTATAATTTGACAGTACAAGGTTTAAGTGTATTTCTGGCTTGAAATGTTAACTAAGAATTACTAAGCTTGGCTACAATTTTTACGTCAGATTGCAGTGTCATACAAGGAATGGATTTAACAGTTTCTGCTAAAGTGATAAAGCAAAACAAAAATTAAAATCAGTAATTTGGTAAACTTTAGCTGAACAAATCAGTGAACAGCCATAGCTAGGGTATCATTACAACATCCACAGCTAAGGTATTAAATGAGACGGAGCATCAAAACCTCTTTTTTGCTTTTCTATGCAATACATTTTTTTGTTTACACCAAAAGCTCACCTGACACGGAACACATTGCAGGCACTGCACTTTCCTGTACGCTGGTTTAAGATGACAGAGAACTCCACCTCATCTCCTGGCTGCAACTCAACACCATCCAGTACCTCATTCACACGGAAGAACAGCTTTTTACCATCACCAACTTCATAGTTAATGAAGCCAAACTAGAAAAACCACAGTCATCATTAGAAGGAGCATACACAAAGAAAATGGACACCATGAACAGCAACATTTAGAAATCCAATTTGGATTGCAAACTTGCTTAAAGCTTTGTGGGGCTGTGTTACATTAGGTTTTCGAACTATATACAAGCCTCAATAGTGAAACTAAAAACTGAAAGGCTTCAAACAGCAACTTTGGTTATCACTCAAGTTCAAATCTAATGACTTCAGATTTAAATGATCTCAAACTCTGACCAAGAGGAGGGGACAGAAAAGTCAGACACACGAGTAGTTATTACTCAAGGGTGGCAAACTGACAGCTGCAGAGGTAAGTGGCACCAGAAAAACAAATTTTGGTTTGTAAGTGATTAGGGAGAATGTTAATATCGCAGGGAGAGAAAAAGAAAGGCAATAGTGGTACTGGGACTGCACACCACCTCAAAGTCTTAAAGTTGAATTCAAAATAAGCAGGCCAGTTCCTGAAGTTCATATTAGTGAAATAATATGAATAATTTTGCCTTATCCTTTAATACAAGCTAATTTGTTCAGCCCATTCATAAGATTAAATAAAACAGCCCCAAAATATTTTGCTTTGCCCATTTCTCCTGCATGGTATTGTTGGAATTAAACATTTTTTAAAAAAAACTACAAATAGTATTTGTTCATTTGCCAATTTAAAAAAACACATTCAAAAAAATGAATTCCTGAATGTCATGTACTGGTTGAAGCAGTTATTAACATTATACAGATCTACCAGCACAAGTCAGTGGAATTTGTACTCCTCAATACACCCTTTGCAAAAATGCAGCACGAATTGTATATTGCTATGGAAACTACTATTGTAGCTTGAAACAGCTTGCTGCTGTGGAATAGTTTGCATAGAAAAAGCTACATTACAATTTTACAAAGAAACATTAAGTCACTATACGATATTTTAAAAGTTATTCTGATAAGTGCACCTATTAATGTATGTACTTAGATGCGATCTCAAATCTGTACATCAAATAATCCTTCACTTTGATTGACAGAAACCTTGCTTACTTCATTCCATCTACAGCAGGTCCTATTCAAAAATTACACAATCAAACACTTTATAATATATATGCATGTCAAAAACGTGTTAATTCCAGGAAATCCTCTGCAAAATCGTAAATTCACCTATCTGCAAACGAAAATAAGCATCCACGGGCAGTAAAAATCATATTCACGATTTTTAAAATGAGTTCTGCACTTGCAACTTTCATAATTTGAGGGTTCTCAAATGGAATTCCCCCCCCCCCTCAATTCCCAAACCTCTCTCAGATACTGTGGAATGACTGTACCAAATTCTGAAAGGTGCTGCCTTCCATACCAAAAATGGAAAAAACATTTTTTAATACTCTAAATCATTAAATCTTTAAAATGATATTGAAATATTTACAAATCCATAATTTGAATCAAGTAGCATACAGTTTGGCAAAGGCAGCAAACCTGACTTCCATACATGCTTAACCGTGACCCGGGTACTTACCTTCCTGTTTTCCAGATGAAGGACCTCACTTTACATTTCCCTCTTTTAATGCCTCAAGTTCAGTAACTCCATGAAACTGCCTGATGTGGCTGACATCCCTGACTCTTACACTTGTAAGAAGCATGTCCAGCTGCAGCTGTTTGACCTCATGATGGCTCTGGAGCTGCAGATGGACTCATTGTGGAGCATCCACGATGCTGAGGTAGTCGTGGATAGCAAGTTTAGTGAACTGTACACACCGCAGATTAGAACTGTTGAGGGAGACGGTGAAGAGATGACCAAAAGGCAGAGAAAGAGTAGGAAGGCAGTGCAGATGTCCCCTGCGATCATATCCCTCAAACATGTAAATCAGTGTTGGGGAGATGGCTCACCAGGGCAGGGCAGGAGTTGCCAGGATCATGGCACAGTGATGGGCACTTCTGTTCAGAAGGGCAGGAAAAAGACTCATTCTATTGCAAGGGGGGGTAGATAGACAGGTCTGTGGCCAAGAGACACTCCCAGATGGTATGTTGCCTCCCAGGTGTTCGGGTCAGGGATGTCACCAATTGGCTACAGAGCATTCTGAAAGGGGAGGGTGAACAGCCAGTGGGCATAGTGCACATAGGCACCAATGATAAGTAAAAAAAAACGAGAGGAGGCCCTGAAAACAGAATTCAGGAAGCTAGGAGACAAGTTAAAGAGGAGGACCTCAAAAGGTAGCAATCTCAGGATTGCAAGCAGTGTCACATGCTCTCCAGGGTAGTGATGAAAGAATAGGCAGGACGAACACGTGGCTTGAGGGATGGTAATAGGGGAGAGGGGTTCAGATTTGTGGGACACGGACTGGTTCTGGGGAAGGCGAAACTATTGCAAATTGGATAGTCTACATCTGAGCTGAAAATGTGTTGCTGGAAAAGTGCAGGTCAGGCAGCATCCAAGGAACAGGAGAATCGACGTTTCGGGCATCGATGCCTGAAACGTCGATTCTCCTGCTCCTTGGATGCTGCCTGACCTGCTGCGCTTTTCCAGCAACACATTTTCAGCTCTGATCTCCAGCATCTGCAGTCCTCACTTTCTCCTAGTCTACATCTGAACCAGACTGCAAGTAATGTCCATGGGGGAGTTTTGCTACTGCGGTTGGAGGGGGTGGGGGGGGGGGGGGGGGGGTTTACATTAATGTGGCAGGGGGCTGGGAACCAGAAGGGGAAGATGAGTAGACAGTGAGGTGGAAACTAGAGACTGTGAGGATCACAAAGTTAGCATTAATAAAGGGAAAGAGTAGGCAGAGAGCAGATGAACGCAAAAGAATTGGTGGCCTGAAGTGCATATACTTTAATACAAAGAGTATATTGGGTAAGGCACAAGAACCTAGGGCTTAGATCAGTGCCTGGGAATATAATGTTATTGTGATCAGAGACACTGTTGAAGGAAGGGCCAGATTGACAACTAAAATCATGCAAGTAAGGTCATAGACACTTCAGACCGGACAGGAAGGGAAAGGGTGGGGGGGCGTGTGGAGAATGAGTTGCATTGCTGGTCAGGGATGATGTCACAGCTGTGCTAAAAGAGGACACTATGGAGGGCTTGAGCAGTGAGGCATTATGGGTGGAGCTGGGAAATAGAGGGTGTATTTACATTGCGGGGGCTATATTACAGGCCTCCCAACAATAAGTGTGAAGAACAAGAGGTAAACAGATTATGGAAAGGTGTAGAGGCAACAGGGTGGTGGTGATGGGAGATTTTAATTTTCCCAACATTGACTGGGATACACTTAGTGTCAGAAGTCTGGATGGGGCGGAATTTGTAAGAAGCATCCAGGAGAGTTTTCTAGAGCAGCATGTCAATAGTCCGATGAGGGAAGGGGCCATATTGGACCTGGTACTAGGGAAAGAGCCAGGCCAGGTGGTAGAACCTGCAGTGGGGGGATTTCTTTGGGAACAGTGACCACAATTCAAGTTTTGCAATACTCAGACAAAGATGAGTGTGGTCCTAAGGGAAGAGTACTAAACTAGGCCAAGGCCAATTATATCAAAATTAGACAGGAGCTCGGAAATATGGATTGGGAGCAGCTATTTCAAAGGAAGTCCACATTTGACATGTGGAAGGCTTTCAAATATAGGTTGAAGATAGTGCAGGATAGGTATGTACCGTTGAAAGGGATAGGAGAGGCATGATTCATGAACTGTGGAAATCATGTGACAAGCCAAGAGGGAAAAGGAAGCGTACATGAAGTCCAGGCAGTTAAGAACAGAATAGGCTTTGGAGGAATATCGGGAGAGTAGGACTAATCTTAAATGAGGAATCAAGCTGGCTAAAGGGATCAAGTAACTCGTGCAAGCAGAATTAAGGAGAATCCCAAGGCCTTTTATCCATATAAAAGAAACAAGAGGGCAACTAGAGAAAAGGTTGGTCCACTAAAATATAAGGAAGCAAGGAAGGTTGTGTCGAATCTGAGAAAGTGGGTGAGATTCACAATGACTATTTTGCATCAGTGTTCAGATGGGATCTACCCCAAGTTGCTGGAGAAGAGCAGGGAAATAGCTGGGCCCCTGATGGATATCTTTGTAGCATCCTTAAACACAGGTGGAGGAGGGTTGCTAATGTTATCTCCCTGGACAAGGAGGGTAGTAGGGATATTTCAGGTAACCACAGACCAGTGAGCCTGATGTCAGTTGTCAGGAAGTTGCTGGAAAAAGTACTGAGGGACAGGATTTATTTATATTTGGAAGAGAATGGGCTTATCATGTGATAGATGAAAGAAGATGTCACATGCATGGACTTTAGTAAGGCGTTTGATAAGGTTCCCAGAAAAAGCAAAGTCACACTGTTCAGGATATTCTAGCTAGGTGGATAAAGGACTGGTTGAGCAACAGGAGAGAGATTAGTTTTTGAAGGGAGTTTCTCAAAATGGAGAAAGGTGACCAATGGTGTTCCACAGGGGTCAGTGCTGGGGCCACTGTTATTTGTGATATACATGAACGATCTGGAAGCATTGTTAGCATGATCAGTAAGTTTGCAGATGACAAAAGATTTGTGGAGTAGCAGAAAGCATAGCGAACTGTCAAAGAATACAGGAGAATATAGATAGACTGGAGAGTTGGGCAGAGAAGTGGCAGATGGAGTTCAATCCAGACAAATGAGGTGATGCATTTTGGGAGGTCTAATTCTAGAGCAAGCTAAACTAAATGGAAGAGGCTTGGGAAAAGTTGATGTGCAGAGATCTGGGAGTATAGGTTCATTGTAACTTGATAATGGCTGCACAGGTGAAGAGTGTGGTCAAGGAGACATACGATATGCTTGCCTTCAGACAGGCTATTGAGTATAAGAGCTGGCAGATCATGTTAAAACTGAAGACGACTTTGGTTCAACTGCATTTAGAATACGGAGTACAATTCTGGTTGCCACATTACCAAAAGGATGTGGGCGCTTTGGAGAGGGTGTGGAGAAGGTTTACGAGGATGTTGCCTGGTATGGAAGGCAGTAGCAATGAATAGAAGTTGAGTAGGTTAGGACTGTTTTCATTAGAAAAAAAAAGATGGGGGGGGGGGGGGGAATCCTGATTGAGGTTTACAAAATCATGAAGGGTATAGACAGGGTGGATAGAGAAGCTTTTCCATCAGGGTGAAGGATTCAGTAATGAGAGGTCACGCATTCAAGGTGAAAGGTTTAAGGGGGATACACGCAGAAAGTACTTTACACAGAGGGTGGTAGGTGCCTGGAACACATTGCCAGCAGAGGCAGGCACAGTAGATTCATTTAAGGTGCATCTGCATAGATGCAGGAGGAGGAGGGGAGCAGAGGGATACAGATCCTTGGGAATTGGGCAATAGGTTTAGACAGTGGATTTGTATCGGCTCAGGCTTGGAGGGCTGTTCCAGGGCTGTAAATTTTGTTTCTTTCTTCTTTGCTTGGATGTATTGCTTTGGTACATTTATTTTAACTATAACTACATTGGTCATTTAGTATCCATTATCACCAATCTCACTGTGCAATTTTACTGCAAAAGATTAAATACTCAAGCTTTAAAAAGGTTAGGATTTTTCATCTGCAAGAGGGTTAGCAGACAGTATAAAGTGGATAAGCAGCAAACTCTTAGCTGCAAACATCATAATGTTACAAGCAGAGTCAGTAATTGGGGAAAGTGGGAGCTAGCATCAACTGTAATGCAAGGAAAGGCAAAGTTTAATTAACTTAACTCAGACTAAAAATCTGGAAATTAACACTTCAGAATTTACCGCTGCAGCAAGTCTTCCAACTTCTAGTTGCATATAAATTAATGCTATCACAACCTTTAGGCTAATGTCACGAATGCTTTTTTGAAAAAAAAACCATGCACAAATAGGTTGTCCATTTGTGTACTAGAATTTAAAGCACTTTTTAAGTTTTGTTGCATATAGCCAGCTGTCATCCCTTTTGAAAGGAATGCCAAGTATTTTGGATAGTAAATAAAATGAAACAGGAGCAGGAAGAGGTCACACTGCCTTTCAGCCTCCTCTGATAGTCAATAAGATCTGACTGTACTTCCACATAACTCCACTTTCTAAACCAATTCCTTGGGAATAAGGGATTCAAGTATAGGACAAGTAATGGGTATAGAATCATGATCTTGTTGAATATCATAGGTGGTTTGAGGGGACTAAATTTATATTTGTGCTCTTTCACAGCCAAAATACTCTATCCCCATATCCTTCAAGTCCCTACTATACCAAAAATCTAGTCTTGGATTTACTTAAATTACTCAGCATCCACAGCAGTCTGAGGTGGAGAATTTCAACAGACCCACAATTTTATTTCTCATCAGTCCTAAATGGCTGACCTATTATTTGACTGTAGCCCTAGCTCTAAGCTCTTCAGTCAGGGAGAGCCACTTCACAACACAAGCCATCCAAGAATTGTGTTTCAGTGAGATTTTCTCACTAATCTAAATGACTTTGGTTTAGCTGTGCAGCAGTTATAACGTACCTAACAGGGATTCTCAAACTGTGGACCCAGCGAAACTTCAACCAAATGCTAAAAGCTACAGCACTGCCACACCACACCCCCCCAAAGGTTTGTAAAGTGACCCAGCCAGCCAAACTCTGAAGCTTGAATGCAGTGACTGAAAACCTTGTGAAGGTGGTATACTGTTCCACCTGCAAAAATTTAGTTAACAGTCTCTTCCTTCCAGCCACCAACTCCTCACAAAAATCCTCAACCTACAAAAAGAACTGCATTAAATCTCAAATACATTTGTTCACCATAAACACAGCAGAACACAGCCTTGAACTGTCAAACCACAAAAACAGACCTCTGTGGCACTATCAACTTGTACAAAATGAGAACAGTTGACTCAAATTGATAATATTCATTCAACAAGTTATCTGCCTGCATATCCAACACCAAAAGGGGTTGTGCTGAAAGGAAAATGGCATTTTTGCCAACAGTGCCCGAGAATACACAAACTGATCAGTCACTGAGCATCAGAACAAGCTCAAGAGACTCTGAATGACCCACTCCCATTCCTATGCTTAAAAAATAAATGAATTGTGACAAATTATTTGAATCACCAGTTAACAGCTATTCAATACTGTGTCACAGCCATAACTATAACCGAATATAGTGAACAAACATTAGTTCACAAGTTAAAGTGTACTGAAAGATTCATACTGAAATCCTAGCAGCAGACAAGTTAACGATCTCAGAGATCCCAGACTGCCCACTTGGCCCCCAGTAAAGATTCCCACCCACCTGGGTAACTAGTGGTCCTATCTTCCAGAATCAATGAGAAAGTTGTCAAAGTTTCACAGGCAAATTATCATAAAGTTAGCCACTTACTGGACGACTTCACATAAATATTCATTGTTGTGTGCACTGACTCATCTGAAAACAGTAGAGCTTTTCCACGAGTGCTGTTAAGTAATTTACACTGCTGACACCACTGGAGCTTAATTGTATTCTCAACTGAGGTGAACATGCAGGTTCAGCAAACCAGACAAATCCCAGCTTCAGATGTCTCGATGACTTTCCCCACTCATTGTAACAGTGACAATATCCACCATCATCCTAACATTGCTGACAACAGATTTTGTAATTAATATTAGGATCTTCTCAGTTACTGTATCATGTTCTGCATTTTACACACTAAGCCATCAATTTATGTACAATCTAAGAAAATCTGTACCAATATTCTTTCAGTAACACTTTGAACAGATAGATATATTGCAGCATGTCCAGTTTGAGGTTCATCTGTTGTCATTAGAATATACGTTGGAGCTTAAGGATTGACAGCCATGCTTATAAAAACTACCAAGAACATTTTTCCCCTCCAATACTGGCTACAAATCAAAAAAGCAACAATAAAACACCCAAACCAAAGAAACACATGTTAATAATCTTCCTCTATGAAGTTCACTGCAGTATTTCATTATTTTCACTGCTATAGTAATTATCAGTACTATTAGTCCAGTATAGTTAAGTTCTCTTCAACTCCAATGCATTTATATTTAATTTTTAAAACTCTTATTTGTACTATATGACCATGTAATTAGATGCATGCACTCAAAACATGCTTACCACTCAGCTGTCCATCTCTGAACTGGCCACCATAACCATCCTGATGAACAGCTTATGGTCAAAACACCAACTTTCCTGCTCCTCGGATGCTGCCTGACCAGCTGTGCTTTTCCAGCACCACACTCTTAGACAATAACCATCCAGCTCAGGTAAAGCAAAACATTAAAAAAGGGCCCAACTCTCCACCTCTACACCACCCAGATATACACAGAGGAAGAATTTTAAGGCTACCTAAAAATTGTAATTGCTTCGTGGACAGTGCCTCACTCAATAAGGGGAGAACACAGTTCACGCAATTAAGTTCTAAAACTCAACTATTGGAGGAAAAATTCTAGAAACCCCCAATATCTGCTTAACTGAAGTGTGTGTGTATAATGTAATGCCAAATTAACTCACCTGATCTTTCACACAATCCACAGTGCCTCTTCGTAAAGGTGTGGCATCATAGGCCAATTTCTGTCCTGTTAGGGTCACAGTGCATAGCTGGAATTTGACAGTTTCCCCCTTCTGAAGGCAATCTGTTTTGTTCGCCAAACTAATGATGCCGAAAGGATACACCTCTCCTTTCATTGGCCCTGCAAGAACATACCAAATCCTGAATACTTCAAAATAGTATTAAATATTACTTTTCAGCACACATTTTAAAACCACCAGTACATGACAACAGTTAATTTAGTGCTTCACAAAAGCTACCTGAACAGTTCTGGATTAGTACGTTAAAAATGGCTTCTTGGCATGGCAACAGTCATCTTCAGTGCAGCAGAAACGATAGAAGAATTCCACAGTCACAAAACCCAAGACATATCATGAACTATTCTGAACAAAGAGGAGACTGAGTTGGCAAATTCAAGCCAAGTGACACTAGGGTTTTTGGGATAGCAAAGATAGACTCAAGTGGCAAAAATCTTCACAGATCTGTCAGTCAACCACATGCGTGGATGACTAGAGAAAAACCTCAACTACAAGCAGACAGCCCATTAATTAAGGATCAAAATTAAATGCTATTACTTCAGTCATGTTTGTTCTGAAATTGCAAAATGTCAAATTTTGACAAACACTTTTGCACTAAAAGATACCATTCTACTATGGAATGTAGCTTCTCTATGAGATCTTCAGGCATTCCAATTCAAATGAAGTAAAGTCAAAGTTGCAGAGTACAGAAAAAGACCCTTGAGTCCATCTTGTTTGTGCCAGATATCCTAAACTGATCTAGTCTCACTTCCTAACATTTGGCACGTATTCCTCAAAACCTTTCCTATTCATGTACCCATCCAGATGCTTTTTAAATGTTGTAATTCAGTAGAAAAATATTGCAAGAATTTAGAAAACTATTTTAAAGCAAAATATTGAAAGATGCTTCACATTAATGCAATCATAGATGAAAAGATGGTTACAAAGAGGCAATTCCCAAGAGATGGAAATGTAAAAGTTTCAGCAAAGCTTGCGGCCTAGATTTAGCCAAGATGTACAGAATAGTTGGACTGAATTAAAATTATTTGAGAAATTACACAAACTTGGAATGTACAAGGTGGTAAAAGGGATGACTTGGCAGAGGTTTAGGATATTAAATTAAACAGAACACAGTTTCAGCTATTTGGGGAATCTGAGATTGCAGACCCAACAGGAGTGAAATTAGAAGCTAGCTTCACACACAAACTTGGAACACTTTTCCACAAAATAGCAACTGACTTGAAATAAATTGTTACTTTCAACAGGAGATTGATGAATTCTTGTTAACCAAATATATTAAATGAATACACAGCAATGGCAGGTTTTGAAGTTGGATTGCAGATTAGTAATTATTTAATTGAATGGCAGAATAGACTTAAAAAGGAATAAATTGCTAAAGATGAGAGAGACCAATGGATAGGAGACAAAAAGCTAGAATCAAATGGAGAGGGGGCTTACAGAAATGGAAATAGAAAAGTCCATAAACAAGTACAAATTATAACCTAAACAAAACCCATAATTATCGAGAGGCATTAGTCTCATAGCAATATCACTATCCTTAGTATAATTAGTAGTTTAATGTTTTGGGAACGTGGGTCTGTATTCCACCATGGTAGATAGTGAAATTTGAATTCATTAAAGCAATGCAGAAAAGTTATTCTAATGACAACCATTTCACCTTCACTGATTGCTGTAAAAATCCATCTGGTTCACTAATATCCTTGAGGGAACAAAATCTACTATCCATTTAGTCTGGCCTAGTTTGGACATGACCCATTTTGAAACTCCCTCTAAAATGACCCACCAAGCCACAATTCAACAGCAACTTAGCTTGGGCAACAAATGCTAACATGATCCATACCCCATGTAAGAATAAAGAGGAGGATCACTAAAGTGGAGTGACTGCATCATGTTCAGTTAATTGCTCAATATAGTTTTAGACATTAATCACAGAGTCCAAACATGCTCCAAGAAATTCACAACATAACCTCACCTTCTTCTGTAATCTCAATAAGTCCCTGATATTCAGCCTGTTGGGGATCCACACTGCGCAATGGCCTCACCACTTTACCAGTATAGACAGTCGGATACACTTCATCACTGGGACCATTCACTGTTTTTAAAAAAAAACAACATTAGCAGCCTGGTTTTTTATTTAAAGTAGTTCAATGCAATTATCGGTAGCTGGTAGCAATAGAAACCTGGTATTCAAAATAAGTAAGAATTCCACAAACTAACTTTCCAAGATATCTTTAACCAATTCTAAAACAAAAATGCTTTTTAAAAAAAAGACCAAAAGACAGATACAAGGGAATTGCAATCATCATTCATAATATTTTTAAGTGAGGGAAATCGGGGTACTTTGTAGTTCAGTTTTACCCTTTCTAGAATTACCCTCGATTTCAACACAAAATGATCAAAGGCCTCGTCATCTAACCTGATCAGAGCAAACAT